>NW_010210265.1:27202-51161 GCF_000695765.1 Mesitornis unicolor
ATACCTTTATTCTCTGACTTCTGTTACTCTTGTGCAGTAATTGAGACAGGGACCAAACCAGCTGATTTCTGGTTGTACAGCTAATAGCTGGTTGTAAAAGTGACCAGCACCTCCTAACTATGGAGTAGGAGTTACAAAACCACTGTTGTTCAGGGGTGATTTTCTTCCCCTGCAACATAGCACGGAATGAAAGACAAGAGGAATTCCTCTGCTTTTGTCAGATCAGCAGATTTGGGGTGGGAATGTGTATGTGTGTTTGTTTTTTAGGGCTAGCTTTCTCTGGGAGATATTGAGCTGTCTTGGTGCAGGACTGTCTTAAATTGTGTTCTGTGATTATGTATGCCCTTGTTACCTTCAAGGCATGGGCCAAATATGATAGCTGGTGATTTGGTTGGAATCCAGGTGAAATCTGACTGAAAATGGAAGTGTCCAAGGTCTATACCACTGCTTTAAGTGACAAAAGATGATGATTGTGACTGAAGTGTTCCTCCTCTCTCTGATCTGTAGGTCTGGTTAGTTAGGAAGAAGGGTGGATGAGTCTTCCTGCTTGTGGTATTTTAATTGTGGTATTTTGATTCAGTGACTCAACCAGGACCTTCCTGTCCCCATGAAACTTCATAGGACTTCACTCCATGTTCTCAAGTCTTTCTCCCTACAACACAAATATCCAAGGGAGAATTGCATTGCAGAACGATTCTCATCCATTTCTTACTTGGGACCCACAGACTGTTGTTCATCCCACATATGTAACTCAGCTGTGCTCTACTGCTTTGCTAGAAAGAGGGAGAGCTGTAAGGGTAAAGGATAGAGAAGACAGCCTGTCTCTAGGTACTCCTTCCCTCTTCTTCCCACTGCTGGAGTGAAAAGCCTCAACTTTGGGAAGAATAGTGAGTAGAGGAAAGGTAAAGAAAGACAAAGAACAAGGCTAACCTTTCTAATGCAGAGGATAAGACCAACACTGAGTACATCATGGTGACATGATAATTTGGGCTTCTTCTATTTCTGGTATCACTTGTTTGTTTCTCTTATACTTAGAATTATGATACTGCCATGGTACAGAAGGCACACTGCATCTCTTCAACTGTTCTTTGCAGGAAACACATTCCTAATTTTGCTACAACCAAAAACCATCTTCTTTCCACTTTGGGTGGATAAAAGACTGACTGGGATTTTTCTGGCAGGAAGAAAGGTTACGTGGGGATGTGTGAGAACCAGCAAAGATTCTTTTTTTCTTCTGAATTTCCCTATAACAGCTTTTTCTGCTATTTTGCTCATCTATGGCCAGCTGAGTAAAGGTGGTGGTAAGCAGAGGGGTCTCATGTCACTTCCTGGATGCCTGCAGTCTTTTTCCCCTGCTTAGGCAGCTATGAAAGGGAAGGTATAGTTTTTACGCAAGAGAAAATAGATTATACTTCAAGAGATCTTGAAAGGTAAGAAAACAAATGTTTGAAGCAGAACACTCTGTCTCAACTAACTGGTAAAAAAATAAATCTTAAGATTTACGTACTTGTTAAAATACTTATATTTACTACAAAAATCTACTTAGCAGTAAAGCATTCCTAACAACTCTAGATATCTCTCTCCCCTGTGGTATTTTTGCTATTTAGAAAGTAGGATTAGTTTCTTTTCTGTTGCTCTGTGGTGTTGGCTAACTTCCCATCCTTTTAAGTAGACTGTTTCTCAAACTGTGCTGCTCTTCTTCAGGGAAATGAGCTGCAAGGTGTGCTTATGTGCATGGTGATTTGTTGAAAAGATTCTTTTCCATCCCTGGGCAAAATACTGCTTTTGTTATTCTTCCAGCTATATTGCCTTTTGTGTGTTGCTAAAGAGAGTGACAGGATTGCTAAGAAGTTACTGCAGAACTGGTAAATCCTGGATATACACAATCAAAACAATTTCTTGTTACCTGTAGAATTCAGCTTATAGAAAAACGACGAGAGTAAACATACTAAAATATTCTGTTAAACTAAGAGTCTCTAGGTACTGTAGAGTATTACAAATCCACAGAACAAGGCAGAAATGAAATGTGAAATTGAAAATGAAGGAGGAGCTGCCTGTGCATTGAAGGGAACATATATCCCACTCCCTCAGTGGACAGTCACTAGATAAAGGCAAAGTGGATCTTGAACAAAGACCTAGACTATAAAATCTCTGCCTTTACTCCTACCTTGGTATGCACATTAAGCACTTCTTGCTGCGAAGCTGTACTCTCTAAATGCAAAGAACAAATTCCTGATGGACTTCCCTTCCCTCCTTCATTTGGGGTAGCTTCTGCCTTCAGGACTCATCTATCAATTTGGGTGCTACGTCTAGATTTCTTTAATGTATGATCACTACATAAATACATACACCCAAATAATGAACAAGTTATATGGATTTCTGCATCAAGCTGAGCTACCAATGTGTTGCTTTTTGGAGTCACTGATAGGAATTCAGCGAAAGCCTGAATGCAGCTGTTAAGCTGGTGGCCTCAGAATTTCTTACTGATGTTGGTACTTCATTAAGAAATATACGCTGCACATATGAAAAAAAATGGCTTTTTCCTTTTCTAAGTAGACTTAACTTTATATGTGCTCTGGGCTTGGCCTTATGCTCTTTTGGCACAAAACTATAACTACTGTTGCTAGCACTTACTCAGTCGCAGTGTGTTTAATTATCATCCCTGTTTATGTATAATATTAATTCTGTCAGTAAAGGTAATCAGATATGCCAAATAATTTGTGATTAAGAAGTGAATGGTCTTATGCTTGACCATTCTTATGCATTTGGTCTGATGCTGAAAAATACTCATGACTAGAAATGCCTCAACTAAGTCTTGTTTTACCAAAGAGAAAATGGCTGAAGGTGTTTGCCTATTTAGACTCATAATGTTCTAGGTAGAGTACTCAGATTTAGATGCTATTGCAACTAAGGAAGCATGAATACCAATTTACTGACAAAAAAAGCTTAGTTTATTAAAGCAAACATAATCTTGAGCTGTTTGAGCAGTGGACACTTTACATCAGTAAAATAATTGGGAGAAATGTTTATTATTCACATTTAAAGAAACAAGTTAAAAGCTGGCTAATTTGCTTCATATACTTTTTTATAATGTAATGGTTTAAAGAGTTAAGAATATTAAGATGTAAGGCAATATAAATTATGCTAATCCTATGTGGGTCAGTTTTCAATAAATAGAACTAATTTAATCATTTTTCTCTAAATTGCATGAAAATGAAAGCAGAGACAGCTCAGTACTTCTCAATAACATAGTTCAAACCATAATTTACAATTCCAAAAGTGAGCGCCTGGGCCTAGATTGTTTCTAGCTCCATGAGCTCAGGCAAGAACTAAAGACAGCTTTTTCTGTGGAGAGCACCTGTTGTTCCTGCTGTTGCTCTTGCTAAATTTTAGCCAATGACAGCAGCAGCAGCCGTAATGACTTTCCACAGCTTTTGCACAGCTAGTAGTGGTGCTATGGATATGCTGCTGCTCCTGCCTATGTATGGCCTTAGAAAACTGGCTTGTTTCTGTGGGGAAAGCAGTCCTCTAAAGAAGTTTTTGTGCTCTAGTTCCAAACTGAACTTATTTGCTACAAATGCACGTGGCAGTGATGGATAATGCAGATGATACAGCAGCTTCCAGCTATGTGCTATAGCATCTGATACTAGAAGAGGAGGTATGAAACCTGTCTTTTCCTCAGTAGAAGCATAAACCATAGAAGCTTTTTCTTTTCACTGCAAAGCCATCTTTTCACTGCAAATGAGTCATTCTTACTGTTCTGGAGTCTTTAGGTTTGGCATCATCAATGTCTGAGATGGATGTGTTTTGTGTAAAAAGGAAACTAATTGGGTTCAGGTGCTACAAACATGATTGAAAATGAAATTTTCTTCGTTCAATCTACTAAGGCTGGATTTATAGCTGGCACCTTTCCTGTAAAACTCAATTTGTTACAATTTTTAATATTGATTTGATGCTGCAAGTGGATATACTAGATGTAATTAAGTGTAATGAGGATTTAATACATCCAGAATATCTTCAAAGGAAGCAAGTGAATATTACTCACATTTCAATCCATTCGACAAATTGCTAAGGGGAATCTCCAGTAATTGGAGAAAGTAGGGGGAATTTTTGAGGATAAAAGGATTAAAATGTCAAACACCTGTGACCATATCTTTAGCTGACAGAAATGACATAACTTTGTTTTGGTTTGTTGTTTTTTTTTCCAGCATCATATCTTCATTAATTGTATGACTCAATTATCCTGGAACCTTACATTTGCAATTACTATAATATTATAACTGCTTCTTTTTAAGGATTTGTAAAATAGATCTGCATATCAGTAACATTACCTACTTCACTTTTGAAATTAGTTTCAAAATAGTTAAAGCTACCTTATATTTCAGGAAAGTGATTATACCTACTTCTGATATTACATTATATTACATAGTATTGTACATCAGGATGTGGCCATCTTATTGCTGTATTACTTGTTATTTTAATATGCAGATGAATGGTTGTTCACTCTAATTCTGATTTCAGAGCTGCTTTATCCTTGTAAAAAAGAAGATCTGACCTATAAGGTGTTAAGTGTTTGACACCTTTTATTTGTATAGGATATTAATACATGGTTCAACATCAGGCTGACTCTGCAGTTAAGGGAATCTTTAAAATAAAGTTCAGAACTAGGTGTATAACATACTTTAAAATTTAAAATTTAAACCAAAAAACTACTTTATTTTTTTTTCCTTCAAATTATGATATTTCCAGTGGCCACCCTTCATATTGCCACTCGACAAGAGGACCTAAATGGTTCCACAGATTTTAGACTCCCTAGTGATACAAACAGGAATGCTATTTAACAGACTTTAAAATCAACTCATAATGTAAGCAGACATATTACTGAATGGCTTATATGAAAAATGTACTATATATAATAACAGAATTTCATAGCAAAAGTGCTGGAGCTCCCTTATGAATGTTACAAATGCTTCCTTGTATCAGAACAAAGATGTTTGTATATGGTAATTTAAAAGTTATTTATTTTGGAGGTTCAAACACTCAAAAAACTATTAAAACTAGAATTATGTTTTTAAATGTGATTTTAATTCTGCCTTCTTACATGCGGGAATTGACATATATTTATGTCAAGGAGCTGCAGTTTCATTCTCAGCCTTTATTTGTCAAATACTTCTTTGCAGTCCAGAAAGAAATTTTCATATAGGCTAAATTTCATTTGTATAGAGATATTCTGAATCCCAGTTCAGCTTATCATATAAGATATAGCAAGGCCAGTGAACCCATAGAATGCCAAAGAAGTGTCAGGAAAAATAATAGAAAAAATGTATTGCAAAATAATAAAGGGAATGTAAAAAATGTTTGTTACTTTCAACTAAGCTTCTAAAGAATTTTGAGAAGACCATCAAAAGGCAATTCTGAAAAGCAAAATTAATTCCAAATTTTCATTCCTCTTTGTGAAAAGCAGCAGAACTCTTGAAAGGTTAGAAAAAAAGTTTTATAAAAATACCTGTTCATTCCCAAACTCAGCTAAGAAAAACAACACATGTCATTTTTCCTTAACATTTCTTACCAGAAATACCATGAGAAGCAAGAACACTGCATTAGTAAATATCTGTAAATACATCAGGATAATTTATGAGGGAGGAAGCTGTAATACATCATGGGAGATGCAGTCCAGGTTATGAGTCCAGTTCACTAAGAATAATGAAAATATGCAGAACTCCAATCCCATGTCCCAGTAGGCATCCACACAGCTATGGAAGATGGAGACAGAGGCTAATATTTCTCATCAACTTGTTAATACAAAATGCTCTATTGATACCTGCTATCTTATAAAAAAATAATTATTTAGTTTTCCAGGTGGAATTTGAAAAGTGGAAAGTAAAATTTCCATTAAATCATGTGCAGTCTTTATGCTAGTTTCAAATTCATATTATGTTAAAATTAGACAAAAGACTTATCTGTAACTTATCATACTGTAAGATCAGAACCAGCTACTGCATTTTACCATAGATAATATGCCTCTGTACAAATGCATGTAGGCACATACACATATATTTAATCTCTTAATGAATTCAAATTCTTATGGTCTTGTCCCATTAATACCTGTGTTATAATGCAGGTCAATTGTTATTATGTCAATATTTAAACATCTTTTCAATTCACTATTTCTTTAATTTTAAAATACAGTTTGAAACTATGGGACACTAGTTATTATAAAGTTATGCATTAAAATGATTTGTTTAATATACATGTTTATTAAATTTAAGTTTCTAGGATCTTTAAGGGACAAAATTGTGAGGAATGGATTTTTTTCATTATGTTACTTAGCGTTTTATTTACTAACAGAAACATCTTAGGTTTTGCTGAGAAAAGAAAGAGAAATTATAATATCCTATCAGTTATGCACCTGTATACAATCTACAAACATACTGATAGAAGCTTATAAAATTATCTGAATATTTACTAAGATAAGTTAATATCAGTGAGATAAATTCCAAAAGGACTCTGTTCTGTTCATTGAAGCCTGTTCTGGAATCATGCAAGTTACATTAGTAAACCTATATTGCATCAGAAAAAGCACTGCTTTATGGGTTTGTTTAATTAAAATGGAAAGCAAAACACACAAAAAAAGAGGCAGGATAACTTTATATCAGATGAAAGAATTTCAGGGATCCTTTTACTACTTTGACAAACCCAGATTAAATTTAATATTAAAAGAAATGTGCTGCAATATGATTGTTATTATTAACCCTGTAATAATTCTGGGAATCTGCTATTAATGAATATTTAATTAAAACCTTAATGCTCAACTTAACTGACATCGTCTCTCTCTGCAAAGTTGTAACACGAAGCCTGCAGCTCACAGAGAGTATTTTCTGTAAAAACACAAAGTAAGGATAGGATATTCCAAAAATAGCGACTAGTCCAATGCTGCATGTCCATCAAGGAGGAGAACAGTTTATAAGAAGTCTTCTCTCATAAATTCATTTGCTAGCTATAGTAGCTATAATAATGAAAAGCTCTGCTTTGGTTAAGAGTTGAGAGCTACATCATCTCTAAAAGGAAATACACTTGTTCTTTATGGAGGTGAGACCTGAGAGCAAGGTTTTTGTTGCAGAACAAAAAGAATTTGTATTTTTTCTTAACTGGACTATTCATCCACAAAAGAGCACTACTTAGACAAAGAAGTAACCATAGAGAACAGATAGTGTATTTGTAAGGAAACCGCAATTAAAATATATTGTTGCATCCTACCTTGTACACAATGATAGGGATATCAATTACAATATAGATAAGGTCTCCTAGTGCCAAACTGGCTATCAGTGCATTCGGGCCATTCCTCATACACTTGTTCTGGTAAATGATCCTCAGGAGAGTTGCATTCCCAACCATTCCAACGATGAAAATAGCACAAGATACCACCGTGTTAATGTATTTAAAAGTTTCGGCAATCTTGGTCTGCTGGGAGCATTTGACAGTTTGGTTGGACAACAGGGGCTGTCTGGTGGTCAGGAGTATGCTGGATTCCATCCCGGAGAAAGTGGAGAGGTGGTTTCCCAAGTCACTCCAATTGGTAGCGTATCTGTCAAAGCTGTCACTGAGGACAAGTCCTGGAACCAGCAGCAGCAAGGAAACTCTTAAACACAAGGCCTCCATTCTGCAGTCCCAAAAGAGCAAAGTCACAGAAATAGGGTTTTTTCAGTATTTCAGTGAGGTACTTCCCACTTCTTCACCTGCAGAGAGAAACAGGAAGAAAGAAAAAATAAAAAGAAGAAACAAAATCAGTACAACAGGGATAGACCTAACACATCTCGTTTCTCAATTAGGAAAGGTATTTGAATGTACAGTTTCTACAATACATATGGATGTACACCTCTTTATGATCACTGTACTGCTCTAAAATCCAAGTAATTGATAGCTTCTACAAATGTTATCCTGGAAATCCCTTTTAGTTTTGACAGAATTTGTAGATGAATGGAAAAAATGTGGTGAAGTTCTGTTTTAAAATACAGTCTTGCAGGAAAAGTATACCAGCAAAGGGAGGCCTTGGAGACTGCTGAATGATATCTCAGATAAAATTAAGTTGTTCTTTTTTCTTTGAAAAAGAAAGGTAACAGCACTGCATTAATAATAGAAGGTACTAAATTTGTTGATTTTCTGAGTATTTTTTATTTATTGCCACAATTAGGCTTTATATTATTTTTCTCTAACTTTATAATTACCTGCATTTCAAATGAATATGTACTTCAAATAAAATTTTGGACCAGATCCAAAGTCCCTAAATGTTAGGAGAAAAAGTCTTGCCACCTCAGGGTAGACCTCTGGCCAACAAAAGCTCTTCAAACTTTGTGTCTCTTTATTGTAATAAGTCTTTAGTTCCTGGATCTTATTAACTCATGTTCAGTAATTAGCCACAACAAAATTAATTATAAAAGTTAAGCTCTTTTAAAGAAAAGAAAATACTTGGTTTAGTATTGTAAGCAGTAACTCATGACATTTCCAGATTTGAAAGGAAGCATCATAGTATTCTGTCCCAGTAAGTATGACTGCCTTGGTGTTATCACCTGAGCTGATTCACTGCCACAGTGGGTAGATACCACACCTCCAGTGAAACCAAGGAGGCCACTCTAAAGTCCAGTTCCTTGAAGCCTCAGTCTAATTTAGGATAAAGATTTTTTTACATGGCTCATATCTGTAAAACAAGGGAAAGTGCTGCTGCAAAGTGTTGCCAAAAACAGAGCAGAAAGGCAAGTATTTATAACTTTCTGATTTCTAGGGACTCACATAAAGGATTTGAGAGGATACTTTTAAATAAACGAGTCCTAGTTTCATTCCCTATGGGGCTATTAAGTCAGAATTTACAGCAAGAAATTTACCAGAGGAAGAATGTGGAAGACAGTTTACTGACTTCTGAACACAGCCACAGTATAAATATTTACTATTATTATTCTCTTCTGTTGTGTGCGGTCTGTAAAAGTGTGTGTGTACCTCTATACTTCAGTAAATGAAATGTTAACTGAGTATTCCTGTCTGACATGTAGAGTGCTGTCCCTCACAGACCAGGGATCCACATTCACAGTCTTTTATATTGATGTGTCTGAGATGAGGATCTTACCAACTGTGAGTTCCTGTGCACTTGATTTTAAAGTTTAGTATACTAGATAGCAAGTCCTTCTTTATTAAATGGCAGTTACAATGGTATCTGAGGGCAGCTAGCAACAGTTTGTATGATGTACATGCCTTCACTTTAGGTTTCTAAATCATATGAGAAACAACAGACATAGCTGACTGTAACTCTTTTCAGGCAAGTATTAATACTTTTATTCTTTACTCTGATTATCGTTCCCAATTTACAAATGGAAAAATGGAATCACTAATTATTTCAGTGACTTTCCCAAGTTCATACTTGCCTAAGTAAATGTGATACAGCTATGAACAGAACCCACAGCCCTATGCTTTAATGGTTATATTTGTATCCTCATTTAATGATGTTTTCTTGTGAAAATGTGAGGTATATATATCTCATATGCACATGGTGGTAGCATGGCAATCATGCAGCCACCATGCAAAGCTCGGAACAACATTACCAATTACTATCTCTCCCACAGAAGAAACTTTTCCATAGGAAGCAAAACTAGAAATCTTTTAATATAGTTATTTCTAAGGGTATTTTCTTATGGATTCCTGACAGTCTTTCTTTCCTCTGTGCATACTTTCAAAGGATCTATATTGTTACGGAATATAACAGGCAAACTGCCTCCCATAAGTAACATACTAGCATCCATAATAACAAAATCTAATATTCTTCTTCACACATAATCAGAATACATGGAGTGTGTGAGGTTGTTGTATAAATCTGGAGGCCACATGCATGTGCTGTGCCTGTGCTCATACAGCACTGCAGAAGTAGCCACAGATGCAGAGAACAACACTCCTAACATGCCTGGGGTATCAAGCCAGAAAAATTCCCATGCCGAGATTCACAAGAAAAGACCCTACTATTGAAAACGAAATTGTTCAAAGCATTAAAGACGAGCTAAAACGTTAACGGGGGTAATCTGCCCAAAAAAGCAGCTGAGATGTAAACAGGAGCTAATAACCGGAGCACAAAAGCACTGATAGAAATACCGTCGCAAAATGAATTTCCCTTGGTTGTTTCCCACTCCAGCACAGACAGTGAGAGCTTTGCCTTATATTTCTTCCTCTAACACAAAAGAAAACATTCTCTGCTTGTAACACTACCGAAAGATCAATTCTAACATGCACTTGGGAAATCAATACTACCTCCCCTGCAGCCTATATAGACCATCAGACAAGATCTATATATTGTTAAACTTTATTTAATAAGAGTTATCCCAAGCTCCCTTCTGCCTGCCTCTTGCTCTCTCTCTCACTCTCACACACACACACACACACGCACGCACATGCACAAACACACGCACACAGAGCTGCGCCACCGCCACCTCGTTATTATCTGGAAGGCTATCGGGAAGTGCTGGAAGTGTCCCGCGGCTCTCGGCCGGGCTCTCCCCGGGAGCGGGCAGCGGCTGCGCCGGCAGCGGAACGCACACTCACCCGCGGCGCGCCTCCTCCGCCGTGCTCACCACCCCGCTCATGCTGCTGCTGCTGAGAATTTCCTCTGAGTGGCTTTTCCTGGGATGGTCTTACCAGATCCTCCTGCCTGCGTCTGACTGGGTGGGATTGAAAATCTCCACCTCCGCTAAATCAGTGAAAGAAAGAGACAGACTGAAGTCCGAGCGTCCCCTCTTTTCTGCCCCCTCCCCCAATTAAAACAAACGTCCAGCCCAAACCGAGCCCCTGCCAATGTTAAACAAAAAGGCTGCCTCCCAGGCACAGGGGAACACTGAGTGAGGTCTTTAACTATTTCCTCGCTGAAAAGGAGCTGAACTACTTTCCTGGACTCCAGCAACAGCTTTGGGAGTCCACTACGGTAGCACCCTCCTAATTAGCACACGAATGTTCTCAGACAGGCTGTTGGTCTGGTTGAGACTGACGACATAGAAGGCATGAGCAGAGCAGGAGGGGGGGAATCTCATTATGAAATACGCAGGTTTTGCTTTGAATTTTCCCCAGGTTTGTCCAGGATTATAATATATTTCCAAGACAATCAGTAAAACTGGATGTGTAAGAGTTTCAGAAATTCTGGATCCATAAAGAGTGACTACTCCTGAGTGAAATTTTCTGTGATCCATCCAGAACACACCTTGTTAATACTTTTTAGTTTTCAAGGCCAAAAATGCATTTACAAAGATAATAAGTGTAGCATTTTCTGACAGTCCTGTGTCTCCTATTACTGTTCTGTCAATGTTGTGGTACAAAAAAACTTGTGCAGAAAAAGTGAGAAGTTCTCTTATAGCTAATAATCTTCTCTCATTATGAAAAATTACCAGTTTTTCAAAGGGAGCAGCTTGTAGTGGAAACAGTTTCAAAATCTCTTCATGCTAACAAGTTCAAGAAATTTTAAGTTCCTTGTTGAAATATTTCAGGATCCTTGTTGCATGGCAAGTTTCTGTCTGCCTCTACCACAGCAATAATTTTATAAACATATATGAGCTTCTTTTGAATACAAAAAAGCAGTCTTCCTAAATATGATATGAAAATACATGGTCTTAAAAGAATAAGAACTGAATGGAGAGAACAATAGAAAATGTGATGGTTGTGGCCTGCAGAATTAAAATACCTGGCACTAAATAATGTAAAAAATTGTTTTGTACATTATGAGTTTTGCATAGTTAAAGTAATGTTTTACTAGACATTCTTTTAAATCATCTAATAAACCTTCAACAGGAAAAAAACAGCATCTGTATCAACTGAAATAGCAATACTTCATTTCTTCTAGAAAGTTGTCTCAAATGATGCATCAAAACACAAGATCTTTGAAGAAGCACAGGTGTTCAGGCTGAGAATCATAAGAAGCCTACTGTTTGAAAAACAGGTAGAGGAATTTAATTCAAAATCTCAAGTTTCCCTGAAGTTGAATAAATGCTGATAAGCCACTAAATTCTCCACATATTAATAAAGGTTATTTGAAACTCTCTACAGTTTGGTCATAGGTGTGGAGTATTTATGGTTTGCTTTGTCAGGAATCGTCTGTATGATAACTTGTTGGAAAAAACTAGTGAAGGGCTAGAAAAGGTGTACTTAAAGATCACACACACTTTATGGAGTGCTTTATCAAATTCAATCTTAAATCTCTTATATGTTCTCTAAACATTCTTATAAACCTGGTCCTTTCCTAAGATCATTCAACTTCTATGTCTAAACAGCTAGAGATTTATATTTCTGATCTCATTCAAACACACATTTTTCCTTTCAACTCATAATTCCATTAATTTGGAAGGTTTATGTCATGTATTCAGACACTGCCATGCATAACTATATTTACTACTAAATGAAATAATCACATTTAGTAGTGCTGTTAAAGATCTATTTCAAAATATGAAAAACGAGAGCTCCTTATTACCATTGTGAATGCTTCTATTATTGCCAACCCACATAAGTAGTAGTTTTGTTAGAAATTACTGAATTCACAGAATCACAGAATATTTGGAGTTGGAAGGGACCTTGAAAGATCATCCAGTCCAACCCCCCTGCCAGAGCAGGATCACCCAGACAAGGTCACACAGGAACACGTCCAGGCGGATTTTGAATGTCTCCAGAGATGGAGACTCCACAACCTCTCTGGGCAGCCTGTTCCAGTGCTCTGTCACTCTTACAGTAAAAAAGCTTTTCCTTATGTTCAGATTGAACTTCCTATGCTCCATCTTGCTCCCATTGCCTCTTGTCCTATCATTTGACATCAGAGAGAAGAGCCTGGCTCCTTCCTCCTGACACTCACCCTTTACAAATTTATAAACGTGAATGAGGTCACCCCTCAGTCTCCTCCAAGCTAAAGAGACCCAGCTCCCTCAGCCGCTCCTCACAAGGGAGATGCTCCACTCCCTTAATAATCTTTGTGGCTTTGCTCTGGACTCTTTCAAGCAATTCCCTGTCCTTCTTGAACTGAGGGGCCCAGAACTGGACACAATATTCCAAATGCGGTTTCACCAGGGCAGAGCAGAGGGGAAGGAGAACCTCTCTCGACCTACTAACCACATCCCTTCTGATACACCCCAGGATGCCATTGGCCTTCTTGGCCACAAGGGCACATTGCTGGCTGATGGTCATCCTGCTGTACACCAACACCCCCAGGTCATTTCATAAGTGTTCACTTGATGTGTTTATAATCTGTAGCATTTTGAGAAAATCAGTAAAGTTATTCATGGCAATGCATGTAAATATCTAATGATTTTGGTTTCCTCCACTTGATTTCTGATGTAATTTTTGTTCCCTCAAGAAATGACACAGAATATTACATTAGGAGCCACCTGAACAATTTGGAAAAATAAACCTAGATACTTTGGTTAAAATACTGGGTAACTGTTTCACTTTGAATTCAGTATGTGGATCTAGTGAATAACTTTGTTTTATATTTTTGAAATATAAAGGAACTCAGCAAATCCAAAACTTTTCATAGAAACATGCTAGTTTGAAAAATGTTTGGTGGGTAGGTTTCTCAACTTTTACTAACCCTGGTTCAGTCAGAACTTGCATCTCTTTGAAAAAAAAAGAAGGATCCAAACCATAGACAGTATTTCTATCTTGTGTACATTTTCTGTTCTTTGACAATAGATGCACTTCTGCAGAAGCTTTAGAATAATTCAGTCAAAAAATATACCTACCAGAAGACATAAATTACTTGAAACTCAGGGCCCATCACTATTTATTTGTTTCTATTACATAAAATTTCTGTTTCACAGTAGCTGCTTTATTTAAATTGTATATCTAGTAATAATACATCTATAACTCATTTTATATGCTTAGCAGAAATAAATCCTCTTTCTGACAAGAGTATCTTGCTCCTCCCTCCTTCCTTCCTCTGTCCTTTCCTCCCTCCATTTTTGTTTCCCCCCTTCTCTACCTCTCTTTTGTTTCCTTTCCATTACTAGATTTTTTTGACAATTTGCAATACGAATTTACAGTTCAAAGAGAATTACAGGAAAAATACTTAAATGTTTGTTTATTCTAATAATTGGAAAGGTATTTGTATTAGAACCACTGAAATATTCCAGCCCTTGGATTATGGGAAGTTGAAACCTGAAGCTGTCATGGAATCAAAAGGGAAAAAGAATTGAAGTTTAAAGGACAAAATAGACCATGGTGCCAAACATGAACAAGTGCAGGAGATATTACACCTCAGATGAAAGTATTAGCCAGGAACTGTAGATTGGGCATATATAAATTTTTCAGAATAAAGATATAAAAGTTTTAGTAAGAAGTGAGTTTGCTGGACCTTTAGTGTGCAGGTTGGAGAAGTAGTAGCTTGTATTGTTAATTCCCTTCAATTACTGAGCATTTTAACTTCTTCTGGGGAGGTTTTTTCCTACTATGTGAAATGCCATAGACTAAGAACATTTCAGGAAACATTTACTGAAAGACATAATGTTGCTGGTCTCCATTTCCATAGATAGAAACCATAATTCTCAAGCTCTTGTTCCGTAGAATCTGATGGGGATGCACCCATGAGTGCAGAGGGAGTTGGCCAATGTTATTCTGAGGCTGGCCATGTCAAAGCTGCTCCTGAAAAGGCTACTCATGAAAAGGAGTTGACAGAGAAGGACTTGAGTTTCCTGGTGAACAAGTTGCCCATGAGCCAGCAGTGTGCCCTCACAGCAAAGGAGGCCAGCAGGATTTGTAGCTGCATTAAGCAGAGTATTGCCAGCAGGTAGAGGGAGGTGAATTTGCACCTCTACTGAGCCCTGATGAGAAACATCTGGAGTGCTGTGTCAAGACAGACCTGGCCATACTGCAGTGAGGTGAGCAATGGCTTACAAAGCTGATTAAAGGACTGAAGCGTCTGTCATATGAGAGAAGGCTGAGTGAGCTGGGACTGTTCAGCCTCAAGAAGAGAAGGCACAAGTAGAATCTTTTCAAAGCGTATAAATACCTGGCAGTAAAGAAAACAAAACCAGACTCCTCTCAGTGGTGTTCAGTGACAGGACAAGAGTCAATAGACACAAACTGAAATACAAGAAATTCAATTTAAGCATAAGGAAACAGCATTTCTATTGTAAGGGTGATCAAACAGTGGAATAGGCTGCCTGTAGAGGTTGGAGAGTCTCCATCCTTGGATATATTCAAAACCCAACTGGCCAGAGTCCTGAGCAACCCACTTTAGATGACCCTGCTCTGAGCAAGGTTGTGAATTAGATGATCTCCAGAGGTCCCTTCCAGCCTCAGCATCTCTGCAGTTCTGGGCTTCTGTGATTCAGATGAAACTTCATTATGTCAAGAGTATTTTGGCTTGAGCTTTAGCATTATAATGTTAGAAATATTTTGAGTTACTGTTTCTATTGGAAAATAATACAGTGTATAATGATATTCTGTGGCAAGTTGGATATTGTCCAAAAGAATAATGTGTGATATTTACTGAAAAATTTAGCAAACAATGTATTTTTTAAGCATTAGCACTATAACTTTTTTTTATTTTTCTCTTCTGAGGCCAAGAGAGCAAAGCAACGGATTGTAGAGAACATTTGGGGATCTTCATCTGTTCTCATTCTTTGTCCCCATTGTTTCAGGCAACCCTGAAATCAGCTGTGATCTAAAGGAGTCCAAGGAACATGCTACAAAAAGACTGGTGTTTAATGGTAATAGATAAAAAGATTTTTACGTAAAACCCTAAATATTCAGTAAAAATGTACGAATAAAGAACAATGAAATCAAGATATGTCACAGAAGATGCCCGTTACATAATCATGCAATGAGTGAAATTATGCAATGAGTGATTATATCCATACTAAAGAAAAAAATGGAAGAAGGAAAAACAGATATAAAGACAAAATTTGATTTAAAGAACACTAAGAGGAAGAGAATGTGCTAGATTAGAAAATCTTTCATAACACAAAAGTAAGTTTCAATCTGCATTTGCAGATGGGAGCCTGTGAAGAACACATGTTCTGCGGTAGAGGAATGCTATTCTGCTGTCAGGTTTTTCTTTTGTTATCTTAAGCACTAATAAAATTATCCAGATAAGATAGTGAGATATTAGAATGCCATTTTATCTTATTCTCAATAAGGTTAAAATTAATTCTATTGGCTACTCTGGAATGAAGCTGTTTTTCGTAGAAAACCCTGTCTCATCTCACTTATTTCTAATGTTTCTTTTTGTTAGCCTAACTAAAGCTATGTTGATATAAGCTGCTTGTACATTTACTTTGATTCAGTAAGCTCCCGTTCTTATATTATTCAATGTCTAATGGTTAGCATATGCTATTCCGCATATTATCTTACAGTAAGTGATACACTGAGACCTATTTACAGACTTATCAGTCAGGGATATCTGCTATCTAGAAAAGCATTCTTTATTGGAAATCAAAGCACACATTTAGGTAGCTAGAATAGCATTAAGAGAGTGTTAATAGAAAAATTTGGCAGTCTCCCTTTCCTGACTGATGTTCCACTACAGTTACAAGGACTTCCAGTTTAAAATCCAGTGTGATGAGAACATAAAGAACATACAGAAGAAAGTCCTACAGCAAGCCCTTTGTATCAAGGTGTAAGACAAGACTATTCTGTTTGTATAGATAAAAAACTTGAGATTTGAGACCTATGCAATTCCTGGGCACAGTAGGGTAAATAATGACATTAGCTTTCTTTGATAATTCCTATGAATATAGCAAAAAGAAAAATATTGTTTGCAATTAAACAAAATCCTGTATTTTAGGTAAAAAGATCAAGTATAGTTTAGTTTTTAAACTTTTAACTACTACTACTTATTCTATTCACTTTCATCAAATCTTAATTGATTTAATTTGCAGTTCAATTTAACTATTTAGGAAACAGGGTAAAAATACAGCCAATAAATACATGCAAATGTGAGTTTATATACTCCTTGAACTAGTGAGTTTATAATTTGCATCA
Organism: Mesitornis unicolor; assembly: GCF_000695765.1. Lineage (NCBI taxonomy): Eukaryota > Metazoa > Chordata > Aves > Mesitornithiformes > Mesitornithidae > Mesitornis > Mesitornis unicolor. Next base: position 44,189 of record NW_010210265.1, read on the forward strand.
TAATTTCCTAGGGAAGAACATCTGAAAAACACTTTCCACTTCCTTTTCCACTTTTTATGGATATAAAATTCATATTTTCTTATCTGTAAGTTAATGGTATAATGCTAAATCTTAACTAGCTCAGATTTAAGACAGTGGAATGTAATGTTCTCTTTTGGAAGATGAAAGCTCGGTAGATATTTCAGGTAGTATATTATGAATATACTAAAAACCATGCATATCTTTGTGAAACAGATGCTGAAAACATACACATCAATATTGTGATCAAATGTTATTTACTTCAGACTCACTGAAATATAAGATATGTTGTGGGACTTTTATAACACTGTTAGATCAGATTCTCAGCTGGCATAAGTGAGTGTAAATATTTTGATGGCAATGGGAATACATTTATTTGTATTGTCAGGGAGTGATCATAAATGATGTAATTCTTTCTGGATCATATTAATATACTTTGTGGGAAACCATGGCATCATGTACATGTATCTCAAAATATATCTGAAACTGGACAGTTGCTTTAATTTTCTGCAGAAGCTGTTTCTGCTTGTTAAGAATTTTGATTAATTTTCATGACTTTTTTAGTACTTCCTGACATTTATGATTATTAATTCACTAGTGGCTATAATAATCTAGTTCAGTAAATTTTCAATAAGTATTGAAAAACAGTTGAAAATCAAATTTTGATTCTGAAGTGAACTGTAATCTGAAATCCTCTTAATGTAAATGAGGTTCCTGGGAATGAAAATATTTCAAGAAATCTGCATCCAAATAAGCTTTAAACTCAAATAATAAACCTATGTATTAACTCCATGAATGAGCATCACTCAGAGCTTGAGTGAGGCTCAATCTTTTAAAAATAATTACAAATAATGTAAATAAATAAAATTATATTGTTCACATGAAGTTTATAATCAAAGATGAGGTTCTTTTTAAAATTTAAACAAATTATTTATACAGCCATATGAAGATCAAACAAGTGGGCAAAGCTGGATTCTCATAAAATAGTGTGACTGTTTGGCATATCCTCATAGCAAAATATCTGGATCAAAGCATCAGCAACTCTCTGCAATTGATTTATGACATACAAGTAGCTGTCTCCTTTTTTTTTTCAATTGGTACTATTTAAATCTCATCTGTACCATAACTTTTGAAATAATGGCCAAGAACAATAGTAACTTCACAAGAATTGTGAACAATACGGAAAGAAATGCCTTTCAGATTTAGTTGTAGAATACTGTGTCGATCTAGCATTAAAAAACTGCTTCCAGCTTAGCTTAGAAACTGTACTTTATACCTTAGACTGAACTTTATTTGGGTCAAGATCTGTGTGCTTTTTCCTCTCCAATTTATGTTAAGAAGTAGAAAAATGGGGAAAGCCATACCAAAAGCTTCAATATAATTTTCTGAAAATCTGTAGTGCTTTCTTGGAATTTTGCAATACACTGAAATACTTGGGGGAGTTGCTTGCAAAAATCTTCTGCTGAGATATTTTGGTATCTGCAACTTCTTTTCTTTCAAGTTAAAAACCAAATCTATTAAAACGGTCCTACCTCTGAGGAATGTTTGTTAGCTCCACTAACTGCACCTTTATTCCTAGATAAATGTCCTCACATTAAAGAAATTTACCCACCTTTGCAGTTCTTTGAATACACATGTCTGTACATATACATCAGATACAGAACACTAGAAGATCTTGTTTATTGTCAAAATTCATGTATGCAAAAAGGTCTTTCAAGTTACGCAGAAGTAGGAAAAAAGTCTGTATTATTTTAGCTGCTAGCATTTGGCGAGACTAAAGGGAAATGAAACAAACAGATGTCCTATAAGCTGTCAAGACCTAATAAGTTTGGTATTAATAGACATGTCTGGGCCAAATAGTCTCTAGAGATAGCAACAATAATTGTTGCCTCCAAATAGTCACATGCAATTTTCTAAAGGGTTCAAATTCTCAGTTGTTGTGTATTTAAATTTTTTTGATTAATCATTACTTATTATAATGCTGTCTGTAGATTTACATACCCATCCCTAATGTGTTGTCTCAACATGAAACACAGTTTAAGGGTTTTTTTAGTGGTGAATAGGAACTGATAGTTTAATTCGTTCTGCCCTGGAGCGTTGGTATGAGTTGGTATATTAAGAAATGCTAGTTTGAACAGATATGTTTGGCAACTTATATCAAAATTATGAGACTCAAATTCAGGCTATAAGGAGTATAAGGAGTTCTATAATGGTACACTTTGGCCTCCATTGTCACCTGGTGGTTCTGTCAACTATCACTATATTTAACTGAGCATCTCAAATGCTTCAGGAAGATGGATAATACTTTCAGAGACAGTCTTCTTTTCACTTAGGACTTTGGATATGAGATGATATCATGACATGGTTAGGTTATTATTTCTTCTGGTACAGCACAGCAATTTTTGGTCTCTAATTTAATCACCATCAAACCATTCATGTGAATACCCATAGGCCTAGTGAGAGACTTAAGCTTCTAACAGAAATCACAACACCCATTTATGGAAATCATGCTTGCAACAATTGTAAACACAGGTAAATAGAGGGAGTGACATAAAGCATTATTCTGTTCTAATATTTACCCTGTTTGAGGTTAACACTATTTGGGTTGCTAAACAAGTCACCACATCCGTCTGTCACCATCCTAGGAAGGATTTTCTTCAAAGAAAGCAGCTCTGTTGTGCTTTCTTATTCTCTGATTTGCTTGTGCATATTTAAGTTTATAATATTTCCTTACTGGTTATGTACCATATTTTGACTTACTGTATTCTGCAGGCTAGATAGATACAGAATTTTAAGACTAGTGCTTAGGGATGTATCACTTTACCCTGTTTGCTAGGGTACTGCTGCAAAAGGTACCATTGTTTCGTATGATTGTTTGCTTTGATTAAGTCTATGCTTCTTAAAAGTCATGCACTTCTGAAAAAACATTATGTTACTGCATTCATTACAGACAGTCCTTGTGACTTATTTACAGTATTTTATTTAGGTCATCTATTTTTAGAGCACTGTATTTATTTCTAAGGTTTTAAGCTTTGTTGTTCCTGCTAGAGTTTCAGAAAACTAAATTCTTGAGATTAACTTTGAATAATGAAGAGCTGAGATAGATCCGAAATTCTAATTAAAGCCACTGTGTTGTTTGGAAAACAATACATATCACGATATACATGCATTTATCTGAAGGATTGGGGGTCCTTTCTTCATACATTTTCTTCATTTATATGTACATGATAAGCCATACTCGGAGAAATACTCATGGGCTGTGTTTATCCTGGAAAGTATTAATAAGACTAAATTGTTAGTTTTACCACATCTTTCATTAAACACTTTCAGCTATATCTGATATCTGTTTCTCTCCCCTGTGTACTCAAAAACATCCAGAAGAATTAAAAATATCAATATGTTAAAAAAGCATACTCTCTGTATGTAACATCACTGTAGATGCATATGAAATTCTCAGTGGCAGTGCTGTGGCTTTTTTCAAGAAAGAGAAGGTTTTAGGGTTTTTTTGCTTTTAAAATGGTTGACTCGAATGTTTTCAACCACTTAATAAAAACAAGCTGGTACTAAGCTTTTAAAATAAGACTCAAAACAGCTGGCACTAGAAAAAGTATCTGCACAGAAACTGGAATATTTCTGCAAGTTTGTGGTATTCTTATGGGTTTTCAGTAGGATGAACTGGTCTAAAGAATCTGCTCTCTGATTGCTTTGAAGTAAAAAGCTCTTCTCTCCCAGTTCAAAATAGGGCACAAACAGACATCTGAATTTTGTTGTTCAAATTTAAGATTGTGCAATCTATCCATTGCTTGTCACCAATCAGAAGCTGAACATATCCATCCCCTAAAGCTCTGTTAGGAAAAGAAATATCATATGTATTTCTCATTCACCTCAGGTCAAACCCACCTGGTAATAATACCTGTCCGCTCTTATGCATTAAAGTAGTGCAGCTGAGGAGGTCTGAAGCAAAGAGAGTGATCCTTGGGTAGGCCTCTTCTGTAGAGAGAAGTGAGTAGAATTCCTTTCTCCCTGAAGTTTAAACAGTCTGTATTTTGCTGAAGAGTATGTGAACATGCTGATGGTTCTCAGTTTGGCCATTTGCATGGTAATAAATTGGTTGGAAAAGTTTGCCGATTATGGAAGACCATCTCCTAAGCAGGGAGAGAAGGTTTATCTTTTCCTTTTGCTATTTTTTTTTACTGTTACTTATATTTGTTACTACGTTATGCTATTATGCTTTTTATGCTTTTCTGATTTTTTCTTAACTACTTCAATACATTTTCTGAATAGACAGTGAAGTAGAATTACTGATTAATGCCTAATTAACATGCTTGGGTTTCAGCTGTTAACTCTGACTGTAAAGTACCACATTTATATTTTTTTATGGCTGCAGATTGTGACTCTTTAATGAGAAGTAAGTTTAATTCAAAGTGTATTTCTTGAAAGGAACACACTATTTGCTCGGCCAAAATCTGTTAGTAGAAAACTATCCAAGAAATGGGACAAAAATTGCCCCAGCCTCAAATCACACAGACAGTTTATAATAACAACTTCAGAAATTGCAGGTTTAAAGTCTGCCTAGACTAAAATGTCTAAATTGTTTGAATAACTACCATGGAGCAAAGAGATAATTTTTCACTATTTGCATGTGTATTTTATAAAGTAAAACCTATTTTGAATCAGATTGGAAAGATTTTTCTCTTTCCAGTGATCCATGCCAGAATCCAATTATAGAACACATCCCAGTAATGGCAATAAATAATAGTTATAAGAGGAGAATGAGGAATGGGAAGGCATGGTAAAATTTGTTGTTGCCAAATAAGCCCCTTTAATAAGAAGTCTGCTTATTTTCTTTAAAGTGACATTTCAAAGGTTTTCTTCCCCATTTACGACTTAAAAATTGGTATATTTCCAGCATCTTGGTGCACTTGAAAATCAACTAAACAAAGCATATATTTTAAACTTCAACAGCTTACTCCTCTGAACAAAATATCTGAAGTATATGAGAAATGAAATCCTGACCAATTTGAAGTCCCTTGGAAGATTCTTTGTCTGTCAGTGAAACTAGGATTTCACCTCAAGTGACTCAATCCTTATACTATCTAAATAGCATTTTAGAGACAAATCTTTCTGTGGAGGAAGTCAGGTTGCCATTTTACATCATTATCCTGTTTTAAACTTTAAAATAAATTCCAGCTGGCATCTTGCTCAAACTCATTAAAGAATAGATTATTCTCTTCAACTTCTCTAGGTAGAGAAGTCAGAGAGGTCTGAGAGCCAATGTGGAGTTTCAAAGTTTCCACACTGAAAAACAGAAGGCCAAGTTAGGGTCCATGCTCCTGTGACTGTACAGTAAAGAGTACATGCAGAAGGACTTTTCCTGTGAAGAATTATGATTGCTGGCTGTATCAACAGAAAAACGGCAAGTCCAATTGTCATAAGTGTCTATCTAGCCACATTAGAAGCATTTGAGTTTCTACTGCTGATTATAAATTTGTTGCTCAACAGGGATGGAGCACATTAAAAGCATTTGTTAGTGTATTTCTGGCTAGTTCCCCTCCATTTATTTGCTACCAATTCATTTTCAATCAAGGAAATAACTATGCTTGCTTTCTGATGGTGATAATCCACAGCATTCAAAATCGGTGGGGTTTGACACTAACTCTACAGGCACAAAGAGCTCTGAGTTGGAAGGGATGCTTAGTGAAGTCATGGCTGTCAAGGTGATTACTTCAGAGATCTGCTGTCAGGTAAGACTTAAAAATCTCAGCAATTTTCATGGAGCTTTTGATGTGTTTTACATTACTTGGTTCTAAAGCTTTTTTGCCTTCCTCTGTCTGACATAGAATATACTGTGGATAGGGAACTGGTAGCTTGTTTTAGACAGATGTATGGGTATCCAGCTATGTCAAGGTTACAAACAAGATCTTATGGGTTTTTTCTTACCATGGAAGCAAATTGCAGCACTTCTGAAAGTACACAGGATAAAATATTGGACTGAATACAGATGTTAAGACAAAAGACAGCAGAGACCCTCAGAGAGAGAGTGAAAAGCACAGGATATATCTTGTCAAGAAAAAATATTTGCATTTCCAGAACTGCAAGAGGGATAATATATTCTTTATTTTAAAACCAGTCCAAATTACTTTCAACAGAGAGATGTAGTGTAGAGTGTGTCCAATAAAATAGTCCACAAATAAGTATGACTAGAAGAAGTAAAACTGATAGATAATAAAAGATAACTTTCAATCTATAGAATTAATTTATACTTGAATCTTTATATGGCATGGGAAATACGCAAGCCTTGTGGAGGTGAACATGTTTTTTATCCCTGTACCTGGGTTATTGTGCAAGGTATACTTCTTCTGTAGAAGATGCCAGTCTCACAGCCAATATATATATTCCTTTGCTTCCTGTTGCTTTGTTTATAGGAAGGAAGCAGGTGATGTAATTAAACTGCAAATGTGTATTTTACAATATATAGTAAAACACTCCACAAGGTGAGTTGAGAAAGACAAGCATTTGTCATAGGAGGCAACTGACCTTTTTCTGGTTGATGATTTCACATTTTGACTCCACAGGAAGACTAAATCTTTCAGTGTCTGCCATTATGGAAGTGTATTACTACTGAGCTGTAACTTAAACTTAACAGACTGAAATTCTCCATAGCCAACTATCAAAAACCTACATCGTCACTGGGAAAATTGCTCTGTCATCATACGATATAAGTTCAAACTGCTCCAGTAAAGCATTTCTGGTTTATATATATATACCCTTAGATTAGCAGCTTGCCTCTTGTAAATTTTATACTTTTGTTCTTGTTTGTCACAAGTAAGAAATAGATTTCCTAATGCAAAAAAAGCAAAAATGGTGTGTTATTAACATTTCTTGGAGCCATAAATGTAACCACTGAATGATTAAATTTGGCCGACAGATATAAACCCCAACTACGAACTGGCTG
>NW_010210266.1:0-5821 GCF_000695765.1 Mesitornis unicolor
AGCGGACAGCGTCCTCCGGGCGGGCCGCGGCCCCGGGAGGTGGTGGCGATAAGCACCCGGGCTGAAATCGGGCCCGGGAACGCTGCTTGGTGCCCTAAGAGGAGGAGGAAAAAAGTTGTGATGACTTTCTAATCATCAAGTTAACGTTGATTTGTGTGTCGGGAACACTGGTCTGGGTTTCATTTGTGCAATTCTTGATCTTTATCCCCGGCAGTTTTGGGTTTGGTCATTTTGTTGACACCGGAGCTTGTCCCGCTCGGCCCAGTGGTGCGGTGCGCGGAACCGCAGTACCGTGCACTGAAATGCCGTCTGGAGAAAATTTACTTTCAGTGACAAACTTTTATGGACGAAGCATAAATTACGGGAGCTTTCTAAAAGCCTGAAAACAGCTGAGGGACTTTTCACATTTGTTTTTAATCTCTTGTCACTCAGAGATCTTCTATATTAGTCGTATTAATTTTCTATTACATTTCCAAAGCAGATTGAGATAAGGACTTTAAAGTAAACAGGAAGACTTTCAATTAGTTGTGGCTAATTCTGTTCAATTGCCTCGTCTGGAGGTCATGCTGCTTTACTCATGAAACGTGGATGGCTGTATTGGCACCATATGGAACTGAACACAGGAATGGCTCTGGGAGGTGAATATTTCCAGGAGTGGTATAAGAAAGTGTGAGGGGAAAGAAACTTTTTTTTTCTTTTGGCTTATGTGGTGGAAGCATACGAATCAAATTCAGGATCTGCTTGACATTCAACAACTGGCTTTGCTTCCTATTAAATTTCATCCCTCTCAGTTCTTTTGAACTATTTCAGTACACTAACAGAAGTTTTCTGACAAAAACTAGGGCTTTTTTGATACTAAGCTAAGCTTCATAACTTAGTTTTTTAGCTTAGCTTACTTTAGCACTGTTAAAATTCAGATGTAACAGCATGCTAAACAAAAAAAAATGGCGAAAATCACAGACCTCTGGTTTTAGAGTTGCTTTAAAAAGCATTTTGCATTAACAGTAATCTAAATTTGTCTTTTCAATTTATGTTACTGAGAGACAATAAAACACATTGCAGGCCTTTTTTGTTAGCACAAGGGAGGTTTTTCTAATTAGAATTCCCTTGGTAGTGTAAATTGTCCTTATGTAAGTTCACATTCCCTTAAAAGTGTGAGAAAATAAGTTCCACTTGAATAAATAAGCTTTAGTCTGTTGTAAGAAACCCTGCTGTGATTACTCATTGGACAGCTGTGTCACTTGCTCTTAAGCTCACAGGAGTACATCTTTGTAGGTGTCACCAAACCATGTGGTCTGGCTGCTTTTGTGTAAATATTTCTTTTGTTTGTGTCAAATGCCTTAGAAGTACCCAACTCTTTTCCTTCCCTTCCTCTTAATAAGGCAGAGTGCAGAGTTGTCTGCTACCTTCAGGTACCCCAGTACTTGGAGCTGGGATTACGCAATCTGTATGATTATAATGCATTTCAGTTTTAAATATGCAAAAATGTTTTGAATAGCCTGGATTATTCTCGCTACAAACTGTGCACTTACAAACTGTAAAAGACTGTTTATGAATTTTATTGGTATATGTTTGCTGTGTTTTCCATGGACGTCCATACTGGGTATAGCCAAAGGCTGGTAGTTTAGTTGCAGGCTTTCAAATCCTCTTTAGAAAACTACAGCTATTACACCATATTCTCAACATATGCAGGAGAGATCTCCCAAGCAGAAGGAAAGCCCTTGTGCCTGAGAAGATCTAGGATCTTTAAGATCTAGCTTTGCACATCTGTCTTCTCACCCAGATGGAGAGTGGGTCAGCTGAAGCTGGCTTGCTGAAGCTCCCTTTCACTCTTTGATTCCTCTTGTGTTCAGATCCTCCAGTGAAATCAAATCAGAATGTCTAATGTGGAAAGGCCGTGTGGCCCCAGGGTGAACAAGGAGGGAAATAAGAAAATGAGCCAAAATACTGAGTTCTTTCTGGTGGCAAGTGTGAAGCTACTGTTTTGTATGGAAATGGCTTCACAAAATGAGGTGTAAACAGGGTATAGTTGCCAGCTTTACCGTGATTTTAGCCAAAAATACCATCTTTCTATAACCTTGCCTTCATGGAAGATAAGAGTCTGCTGAAAACTGATGAACATTTGTCATGGTTTTGTGTACAAATGGTTTTGAAGTTAGATTTCAATTTACTTCTAGGATGCGTGTCCTGAGATTGCAGTAATGTGGCTTTGTTCAAGCTGGTGTAGCAGAGCTGAAGGTGGAGGGAGGGACGAAGAGTGTTGAGCATTGGCCGATGTCCTCTGTGTGTGCAAACTCCCGTTGGCACTGCCGTACCCCTCGCCAGGTTCACCGAGGAATGCCAAAACCATTGGTGGGGCAGGAGAGAAAGTCTGAAAGATGGTTTTCACTTGTGTTTGTATTACATCTTCAGTATTTACATTTTATAAATCCTCTAGTTCTCTACCAGGATTGCCAGAAAAAAGGGCCGTATGGTTTTCACAGCTGTTTTTCAATATTTTCCAGACTAAAACTTGAACATAGCAAGCTGATTTATGAGTCACTTTGGATCAGTGTCTTAAAACAGCTACGGCCTGGCTTTTTGTTTTTCAGCTCTCCTGATTTTTGCTGAATTAGCAGCTCTATGGGCCCCAGTGGGACTGATTAGGAAGCTGTTGCTGGATTTGCATTTTAAAATTTGACTTGGGGCTCAGGTTTCTGAGTTCTCTAAGTAAGAAGATGATAATTGCAACTAAGTGTTGTAAATAAAGTTAGAGTCTAAAAGTTATATTTATAAAATGTGTGAAGAAGCACTCACTCTCTCCCTTTATGCATTAAGGCTTTCTTTCAATTTTCCATTACACAGACATTGATGTTCAGAGTAAAGTTTCAGCTTCCTAATGCAGAGACTTGTGAGTTACAAAAGATAGTCATACAAACGTAATGGAATATAGAAAACAGTTTCTTTCATAAAATGAGTTCTTAAAGGGCCTAAAAAACTATGGCATGCTTTCTCAAGTGGGGGCAATTCTACTTAAATTCTCAATAACTTTTATTGGAAATCTGAGGTGAAGAACAGGTATATATACTTGTTATTTTTATAAAGAATTTTATAATATAAATATGGGTTCTGAAGTTTCTGAGTGCATTCACTGTTATGTCTTTCATGACTTTTGAAAATCTAGTCGCAAAAGTAATCACAGAGGAGGTTTTTCTCCCCACTTGCAATGTGGTTTAAACAGACAAAATTCAGAAATGAAAAATAATGATCTGTTTTCAAGCCTTTTTTTCGTAGTTGCTTTAAGATATGTTGAGAAATTAATTTTATTGAAATGTACTTGTAGTTATGTGACAGGGATGATAGACTTGTGTTTAAAAAATGCCTCAGATCCAGTGCTTATAAGTTTCAGAAACTTCTATAGGCTTAAGCTTCTCTTAGAATATTAATAAACGACAAATATTTTAACTTTTGGTCCACTTCCAACACCTTTGATTTAACTTAAAAATGTAACTTGCAAGGCTTTTTTCCCCTGAAGTTTCTCATCCAGTAATACCGAAATAATGTTTAATAAAATGTTTTTAATTAGTATTTAATCCAGCAATTGGTAGACAAGCATATATACAGCTGTATGAAACAGGCAATTCTGTATTGTCTGGAGGTATTTTATTGTTGTTTTGCTTTGGTTTTTTTTGCAACTCGTGTTTGACAACCTGCTGTAAGTAAACCAGGAATGAGAAATTTGTACGCCTGTATTTTTTAAAGTAGGTGCTGTGTGGAAAATCTGAGGGTATCTTTAGTGTTAAAAAGCAGACACACACCAAAAAAAAGTAGTTTGAAACCTAGTGTAAGTTGTTACACTCACGGTTGCCTTGATAGACTCCAGATGGATGTGAGCTTGAGCTATGAGTGAAAGTGTCTGGCTCCAGTGTGGTGATCATGCACAGCAGTGGTTGTAATTGCAGGATTTTTATAGTTTAAGGACTCTGCCAGATTTTTTTTTTTAACATGTTATAACTCCAGCAGAACAAATCTACTCACGTCTGTTACTGTCTGGTAGGTCCTTATGCAAACATGTTTTAAATAAACCTTTTGCAGAGTTTTTTAGGTGAAATGAAGAAATGCAGGTTTTTAGCACTAATGTTGAAAGCTCTTTGTTGAAATAATTAATGATTCCTAGGTCTTGTCTGAAGCATGAGGAACAGTAACATATTAGGCACTAACAGCCATAACTTCACTGAATTTTGGCTGTTTATTTGCTTAGTTCTTAAAATCCCTACAGGCTAAAGCCAAATATTGAATTAAATTTAAGGATAAAAATTGTCTCTACTCTGTCTGTTTTAAAGGACTAAGTTGGATTCCCATCTAGATCTTTGTAACAGCATATTTTTTCAGTATTTACACTTAAGAATGCAGTATGAGGATTTCAAATCTATGCAGCTAATGTTTTCAGATGTTAAATAAAGGGGTTTTTTTCTCCAGTCTATGGCCAGATGAATGTTTGCACTAGATTTTGAAACAGTGAAAAATGCAGTCCTCTAACTCTAGTGTGGTTAACCTCATTTACAGAACTCAAAATCATAATGATGAAGCTAACATTACTGGGTTTTTGAAAATGTTGACACTGTATTGGGTTTCCATCTTTAAGAAGGAAATCTGTAGGGATTTAGACACCTGGAAGAAGGCGCAGATATGTAGTAGTTGTTTGAGTCCAGAGCCGAGACTCAGAACACATCACCTCCATGGCCACCTGAAGGTGGTAGAGCATGTTCCCTTTCTCTAGGTGTCTCACCTCCCAATCTTCCCTCCTCCTTTTTTTTTTTTTTTTTTTTTTTCCTGGAGACACAAGGTGCCTTTTATACCTGTGGATCTGCCCTGTTCATGCTCTTGGTTTGGAGATACACATGCAGCGTGTATCTCCTCCCTGCCCATGGCCACTGGTGCCACAGCTCTGCAGTCCGCTCGGCCTGATCCTCTTGGCTGGCTCCCACCTCATAACTGATTAGTGGTGGTACCTCTGCCTGGGATTATTTTTAATGTTGGAATTTTTTTTTAACCGCTGACTCCAGGGGAGGACAAAAATGACAAAGGTGGGATTGCTCTAGCAGCATTGAACAAGTACTGCGTAAAGCACCGAACAGTTGGAGAAGTCAAAAACACGGATTTGCTGTCTCTGTGTGCTGTGGAAGAAGCCCAGGCACCTGGCTGGGTTGCAGTATTGCACCTGTGTCTGAGGATATGCAGTGGTGGGTGCAGAGAAACTGGAGTTCTCTGGATCTGCAATTACAGAGCAGAACACCTAGCACAGAGCCTGACTTGATCTAAGCCATTCTGGCCTGTGTGCAGCAAGGATGTGCTGATCATCAGGTGTCTTCCCTTCCAGAGAGGTAGATGGAGAGTAGACATGTCTGTGACAGCCAGGTCTGTGTTTGACATGCTCAGTGTAGGTGACTGTACCAAGTCATATTATCCAGAAAAAGTAAGGAATCCCAGAGTTTCCTCATAGATTCAGCTTGGAATACAACTTCATGCCCGTGTGTCTTGATGGTGACCCCAGGCACATCAAATAACTCTTCAGTGCGTAATTATCACTGGGAAAAGTGTCATGAAGTGTGAGAAATTTCTTTGCCTTTACCTGATGCTACAGCAGCTCACTGCTGAAGTGTACTGATGCAATTCTTTGTTTCTGTCTGCTTTGCAAACTCTAACTGGACTCCTTAAAAATAGTGCAGTTTTTGTTTGCTGGCTTGCATAAACTCAGTGTTGCAACATCCAGCGAGCGCTTCACAGGTGTCTGAATGGGTGTGTGTGAGGTAGTGCCAGGCTGTGGTGTGGGAGCAGGAAT
>NW_010210266.1:5852-6477 GCF_000695765.1 Mesitornis unicolor
TGATGGTAGATGAGTGACTATGAGGGGAGAGGCCTTCAACTGGGCTAGCCATGGTTACCAGATCAGTTGTGAATCTGTACCAATTGTGCAGATCTCTACAAACATGTAAGTTTGAGTTTCTGTAATTAGCTTATCTGCTTTTATTATGTGGTCGTTCTTTTATTTCTGCAGTGTTTCCAGTACTGCTCAGGCTATAGCAAAACTTTCTTAGGACTCTATTTTATTATATTGTCTCATGTTTGAGAGGACATATGGCAAAGATGCATGTTGTCTGTAGGAAAAAAGAACTTCTTGACAGTGGTCAAGAAAATGTGTTGCATTCTTAGTACCCTGGCTTGTTGTTACCCTAGCAAACACTGCAAAAACACTGACAAAATTTCTTATATATATATTTGGAATCTTCAGTACAGAGTGGGACAAGCTAAGCTACTTCTTCAAATGCAGTATTAATGTGACTAGTATACATCTCAAAACTCAGAACAGAGTTAAGCCTTCCTGTGTCTGTTTTCTTCTGATACTGCTTGCTTAAGATACCCATTAAATTTGGTTATATAGTAATGGAGTCCTGAATTATGTGAAAGCGTGAAAGTGTCATTGGTCAATGGGGCGCAGTCTAGTTGGAGGC
>NW_010210267.1:0-20479 GCF_000695765.1 Mesitornis unicolor
GTCCTCATCAACCGAGGCAAACTCCTCCACAAACAAGTGGCAAGAATGTTGCTTTACATCACCTACCTTTTTGAAAAAAAAAAGTAACCCAAGGGCATATTCTCAGTCTTGCCTAGATGAAGAGAGCATGGGAGGTGGTGACAATTTATTTCAGCAGCATGGGTATCTTGCCTGGTCTGTGCCTCTGCATGGGTCTGTCCAATGCAGAGGCCCTGGAGTATTCAGCAACAGACTCATTTCAAGGACATGCACTGAGAACAATACCTGTATCCTTCTCCAGTCTGGTGGGATTCTTCTCAACTAGAAACATTTCATTTCTGCCAGGCAAAAAGGACTCATTATATACTATACCTCAGCTGCATACGTTCTGCTTCAGACTGTGCACAACAGTGAGCACTAAAACAGCTGCCATGTCCGAGATGGCAGCATGGAAAGCTACAAAACAAAATGCATCCCAAACTTGATACCAAGCCCACGTCATACATTCAGTCTCACAGAAACTCTAATCTTTAAGGTGATCACTCTGACACAGCAGCTTTACTAAAAAGGCAGAAGAAACAGCACATGAAAAAAACACTTGTTTCAGTCACAGGAAAAATGTTGCTTATTCCTAGAAAATTACTTTTTAAGATTACTTATTCTGAATTTCTGGCATGTAGATCACACAGTGTGAAAGGATATTTTGTTTCAATGAAGCTTAGTTTAAAGATGGGCTTTTTTTCCTGCTAGCTGCAGAGTTAAAGATGAGCACAGGTGGACACATGAATATATAAAGCTCAGTTTTTTAAATTAAAAGATGCAACAAACTCAGTTACTAGTAATGAGAAAAATGAGAAATATGAATGACTCAATATCTTCTCATCTTTTAAACACCTCCAGGGATGGGGACTCAACCACCTCCTTGGGCAGCCTGTTCCAGTGCTTGACAACTCTTTCAGGAAAGAAATATCCAAATACCCAATCTAAATCTCCTCTGGTGCAACTTGAGGCCATTAGGAGGCAGCAGGAGTGGAAAGGGGGTAAAAAAAGAAACCACACTGGAAAACACCAATAAATGAATAAGATTTAACCATCACTCTTTTTACAAAAATAGCAATTATTCAAATTATGTTATAAATAGACAATGATAGTGCTAATTGGCTGCATGAGTGTAATAATATCTGGGCTTTTAATTAGAGCACATATACAATTAAAACTAATAAATTATTTTTATTGGTAGTAAAATATTAAAACTATTTAATTATATAATTATCTGTACCTTAACCAAAACATTGGGAAGTCACTAACAGGAAGAATTCCAACCTTATATTTTGCATGCCATAATCTGAACATTTAATTTTATATATACACAGCATCAAAATCTCCCATAGCACTTTATATGTACAGATAAAGATCTACAGCTTTCCCTACAATCTCATATCTGGGCACTATCCGTATTTTACAGAAGAAAAACTATGTCCCAACAAGTTTAAAATCATACACCTAACAGCTAACCTATAAATCAGCTTGACGTAAAGTCCTCCCTACTTTCAAGAGTTAACATTCGCACCAACTTTTTTAAAAAAACAGCTCTCCTAACACAGATGCAGAAGATGCTTGCTGCAGCAATGCACAAACTTTGAAGAAGCCAACACAAAATGAATCAATTTAAAAAGTTATCTTCTTGGAGAGACTTTTACAAGCCTGACCATCTCCTCCACAACCCAATTTTCCAGGGAAGATGTGAACAAGCATATTTCTGCTTGAGCTAAGCATCAATAACGTACGTTTGGCTACGGAGTTCTGCATGTAGTTATACCTTTTTTTTAGAAAAAGTATTTTCTTATTTTTCCTCACTCCTTAATTTTTAAAGTATGATTTCGTAGACACAGGAATGCAAAAGTAACACGGCTTACAAGATTCAGGAAACTGTCTCAGATGTATTATAAGTGGAGAAGCAACACCCTGATGCAAATGCGAACTTAAGTTTCTCCACGACAATTCCGTTGGTTGGAAAAGGCACCAAGTCACATGTGGTACTCTTCAGATCTGTATTCAAAGAGTTCTGTAATGAACATGCCTTAAAAAAAGCATTTCTCCATGCCTGAAGTCCCTAC
This sequence comes from Mesitornis unicolor, assembly GCF_000695765.1. NCBI lineage: Eukaryota > Metazoa > Chordata > Aves > Mesitornithiformes > Mesitornithidae > Mesitornis > Mesitornis unicolor. The sequence continues at coordinate 2,097 of NW_010210267.1, forward strand.
ACTAAACCAGTGTGACATTTTATATGTAGCTTCTGAGAAGTAGCACTGAAAATTTAAACAAGAGTGGGTAATTGATTCATTACATCTATTTCTACTATATTTCTCTTTGTATTTTTTTGGTCCCCATTTCCAAAGGCATTGTTTAAATTGCCCTAATCTGCAAACAGCAACAATAAGTGTAGCAAATACTTGACAATGAAGATGTAAAGCCTCTAAAAACCTGTTACCTTAGTAACCATGGGAATGCAGGAGAATAAGAATACACCGAGTGTCAGGACATCATTTTGGATTCCACAGGGTTTGGGTTGAAATACAGTCAGCTTTCATTAGCTTTTTGTTTTTCCCAGTAGGTCCTTGGACTTTGAAACAAAACCTGAATGACAGCTATGAGCAATTCCAGCCCCACTCCTGATGAGCCACACCAAACAAAACAGCTCTCTTCACTGTGATCCCCCCACCCTTTGCACCCAACAAGCCCTGAAACAAACATTATTTACGCTGCTGACCTCTCGGGATATCACTAATAAATTGCATTCCAAAAAGAGCAGTAAAACGAAGAGCCACTTTCCGGGGACTCAATAGATAATTCACTTTAGTAAACAAATGTACTGCGAGAAAAATAAAAAGCCAATGTACCTACCCAGGACATTTCTATAACCTCACGGTTTATTTACAGGCTTTACAGGGTATGTTAATTCAACACCAAGAAGAATTCAGCTGCACATTTAAGTTACACTGTATTTCCATTTTACTTATGCTGGAGGGAAAGGAAAAAAAGCAAACAAAAAAGATATACAATTGCGATCCACGTGCCCACCCCCACCGAGGTCTGTTGGGAAGCTTGTGGTCAAGACAGGACAGAACAAAAATGTCCCAAGCGCTGGCTTTAACCGGCTTAATTCCAGGTCCATCCCCTTGCTCTCTGCTGCTATCTAGTCACTTGGGAAAACAATCTGGCAAAATAAAAAGCTCCAGGCAAAAACACTGGAAAAAGGAGCAAGAAACTCAACCATCTGGATTGTGTTAGAGCCAGCCCCTCGAACACCTAAATGCTCCTTGAACTTTACACACACAGCTTTACGCCCACAGTTTCCTCCCCCTCCGCGTACAAACCAGGCCTGTTCAGAAAGCCAGAGAAAGTCAGCTACGCTCCTCACCCGTGAATTCTGCCATCAATTACACATGACAAATACACAGCAATACAGCCAACCAAAACATAGGCCTATTAATCAAAACCAAGCTTTTTTTCTACTTGATCAACTTTCTGGATACAGTGACAAAGCAGAGTTGTGTTGGAGAGTGAGAAAAAGGGAGGGGAAAGGAAGGAACATAATTTTGCTCAGTGAGGAAAAAAAAAAGAAAGAAATAATGGCTTACTTGGTGATCATGTAATGACAACAATCTTTGCATCAAAAAGCCTGGAAGGTAACAGTGGTCTGAGACGCTGGTCTTACCATGCCTTACATTCACTCACTTCTCTTCCAACTGATAAAGTATTTCCTTTCACTGAAATTGCCTTTTCAGGACACCATTGACACATGTAAGAGCGACTGCCTGCATTTATTTGCAGTCTTCTTCAGTAATGTACACACATTTGTAAAGCAGTACCACACAGTGGTAACATCCCCATTTTACAGGCAATACTCCAGATTCTCTTTTTTTTACACTACGCTATATGAATCTCTGGATCATGTTAAACATCATTAATAAACCAAAGTCACACCTTCAAAGCATTGCTTATAGGGCAAAACAGCAGCATATCTTCAGGCAACTGCAACTTCCAAGTTAGATCAAAAAGAATATCTAGATTAAATCCAATTAGTCACTATGTATGTAAGAATACTTCTTGGATGATCCATTCACAAACTTTGTAGAGAGAGATAGATATAAAAAGGACTTACTATTCCCCAGTCCCGAGTGCAATCAGGTGCCCAGAAACAGGCTCATCTCTACAATGGTAAGCACATTCACAATGCAATGAGCCAGCTGGTTATAAAAGAGCACATTTTATCCTGACATATGTAGGAGGAAGGCCATCTCAGGTTTTGAAACATTAGCCTAGGCCTCAGAAATCCAAGTTTCAGGTCAACCAGTCTCTCCTTTTTTTGGTATCTCAGTTCTCTGAGAAAACAAGAAAAAACTGCAAAGCATTTTTTAGGATATAAGGATGGCAGAGGAAACCACAAGTTTTGAGAAATAAGTACGCTTCTTAAAACATTTATTTAAATTAACAGCTTTAACACAAAAACAATTTTCAGAATCATATTATTAAAACAAAGTATACATTTTCATAAATCACCAGAAACTCTATTTCTTTCCAAGTCCATCACACGTTGCTTCATATCTTTAGACTAGTTTTGCACAGTTTCTGCCTGGCCTGGCGCAGCCTTGGCTGCTGTCCTGAACAGGGCCAGCTTGCCACTGCTCGGCCAGCCCTTGAAAAGGTTCCTCCAGCAAGGAAGGCGGCAAATTTCCTCCCAGCAGCACCTACACTCAGAATGACTCTACTGTGAAGAAGCAGAAATGCAACCAAAGCTAACTTAAGCAAGTTGATTTTATGAAGCTTCTCCTTGGGTCTCACTCCCTCACTGCAAAGGATGAAAAAGCAGCGAAAGCAGCGGTTACAAGCAGTCCCAGAAATTTCAATCTCTTACGGAGACTGCTGCCAACTACAAAGCAGTCCTGCCACCCACAGCTATCACCCAAGAGGCACATTAGATGGCCAGAAGACTACAGGGCAGAACTGATGATAATGACTGTTCTACTGCAGCATACTTTTAGATTGCTAAAAATGACGCTGACAGAAGTGGTCTAAGTGGAGCAGCTCAGTCAGGAGCCAAGCCAAAGACTGGAGGATAAGCACAGTCCACTATGCCCAAAGTCTGGAGCTCTTTGAAAGATGAGCATTTACCTGAGGCACAGCTTCTAACACAGTAGTTGGCCACATATCTCCATTGAAGACATGGGGTTTTTCTTCTTTCCAAAGTTAGGCTTCGACTTAGCGGCTTCAGAAAGCCACTTGAAACAAAAGGCTCCCTAAAAACCTTTGTTTTGTTGCTTCCTCTCTGGAAAGCAACAGTGGTAAAGACAACTACACTTTCCTGGGAGAAGGGAAGCTTGGCACTTTTACCTTTGATGCACCTGGTTTTGGAGCTGGGGGTGTGGGCTGCGGAGGAAAGGATAACATTGTAACGATGATACACCTGAGGAGCATACATCAACTCACCTGGTATGGGAAAGCAGCTGACCATGACCCTACCTCTGTGCTCTCCCTCCCAGAAGAAACCCCCTGCAGAACACCCCGACATTCAATAGTGTTTCATGGACTCTGGTTGATTGTGTCCAGCAGAAGGCAAAAAAAAATATACATAAATAATTCCACCCTTTCAACAGCAACACGAGAAGGTGAATGCGAGCAGATGCCAGTCTTCTCCCTACTCCCCTTTCTAAAATTACTGCCCTCCTGTATGTAAGGTAAGCCATGAGCACTGTGCCTTCTGACTGCCAGATCTGTAGCTGCTTTTATCTGGGAACAAAGGACACAGCAGATCTGTTTTAATGGGAGAAATGCAGTACAACCTCACGCCAGAAAGCACAAAGATAAGTGCAGGGCTGTATTCTAACTGCTCTGTCATCTGTACAGGCCAGGGACTCAGCTGCTCACCCTAGATGCTGGGAGAACTGGACTTTTTTGTCAGTTCCCTACAATGTGAGCCATACAGCTGAGTAATGCTCTTCCAAGGGAACAGTGAAAATCTGGATCAGAACCACCACTCATCAATTTCTCTGTGGCAGACACAAACCCGTGTTCCAAATATCTAGAACAGGGTTTTCAAGCCTGAAATAAAATTCCCAAGTTCTCCTCCCCCCGCCCAGTTCTGCAATAATAAAAAAATCAATTGGTTCTCAAACCAGTTCAGAACAGTTCCTTCACTGCCAAGTTTAAACTCTTTTCCTCCAAACATTAACCTAGTTGGCACTAGTTCTACACGTTTCTGATCTCAGTGTAATTTCAAGACAGATTGAAGATACCTGAAAGGCATGTTGGTGGTACCTATCACTTTCTACCAAAGAAGGAAAAAAGCAGCACATATGCACATTCAATTAATTTTACAGAAGTAATGTGTGTACACCGGTCCAGTTTACAAAACTAATCCCAAAGTAGGATTTCTCTACCTAACAGAGGATGCATGTTTAAAAACACATCACATATATTTGGCATTAAAATGTCAAACATAAAAATAATAAAAGAATCAAGAAATAAAATTCCACTCAGTACTGATCACTTCCACCCCTATGTGTTCCACTGCACCGGCCAAGCTCCGTGTGTCACTCAGTGATAAAACTGGATCAAGGAATTGACCCACCTAAAAAGTAACCTTGAAAAATAAGTTGTTCTTCAGGTGCATCAGTTTCTCTGTCAGATGCCAGCACACACCAAATAAATGGCAGCAAAACAGGGTGAAAGGCTGAGGGTGGGGTGAGGAAATGGGCAACCAACAAGGAGGATGCAAGGGCTAGTCAACCAGCAAGCCACAGTGCTGTCACACGGGCTCATTCACGTGGCTTGATATGAACCCTCCTTATTAAGTCAAATCACAGAGTTTTCATTACCACATACAACTTTAAAAAGAAAGGAAGGAAATTTCACAAGTATGCCTAACCCAACATCCACTATAGCAGTGTTGCGTAGGCATCTTGCCACCAGCTTCAAAAAGAGCCAAATCTGCCATACATCCAGGACCACGTTGAAAATCTTCAGATGACAACTTTTCTACCTGTGGAAAGCAACCTAGAGAGCATGTGAGAAAAATAAAAGAGAAAGGGAAATTAACTTAGAGAAGTTACTCTTAACACCTTCCACTCTGTGAAGTGACTTTTGGGAATTACCTCCAAATTTCATCTACTGAGTGATAAGTAGGCTAAACTCAAATAAGCAAAGACCTGTAAGATGCTGAGACATTTGTACTGAAGCTCTTTCCTTCTCACCCTCCTCTGTAATGCAACATAATGGAAATACCCCAGGAAAGAGTTTCACTGCCTGAAGGAAATAACAGTAACTATCGTCGTCCTATTGCATTGAGGGACCTCTCTCTGTTTTTGCAGATATTACCTGTCTCCTCGAAACACACACGCCTGCCTTTTTCTTCAGCAGATACCGGGAACTACAAATCTTTTCTCCGAATGCTGAAATTCAGGGCAAGGAAGGAAATGGTATTGGAATGCTTAACAAATAATGGGAGCTACAGAGGACACGCACATATTTGCACGTGCGTGAACCTTCTACTCTGCATGCATAAAACTAAAGGAAAACATAGGCTTCTGCAATATAAAGAAATCAGATGACTTAGAAATAATCTAATCGGAGTTCAAATCTATCCAGCACCCTGCTACTTAGCAAACATCGGGAGGTACTCAAACAGAGAATGATTTTCTGACAATTAAGCAAGAACAATAGCAAATATTCCATTTGCAATTAAGAATCTGGGGTTTGTTTTCACAGAAACAGTGGGGATTTCTTGAACAGTGACTTCAATTAACTTCTGCTCCCCTCTACCACCAAAAGGCTTAACAGGCCCAAAACTATGCCTGCTTTCCCCCCTAATGATTTCTGACAAAAAAGGGCATTATTACATCCTCTTTAAGAAGTGTTTCAGTCAGATTTATTACACTTGCCTACTGTACTGATGGGCATTCCCCAGGAGGGAAAAAAAAACCCAGAACCACAACACAGATAAATAAACCCCAGCAAAACCACAGTTAGTGGCCTTGGAAGAACCAAAACCCCTTAAACATTAAAAAAATTAATAAATTCAAATTAATAGGCCTGTTTTGTGGTTGCCACAAGCCAACCTGCTGATTCAGGGCAATGTCACTAAAAGTATTCTTATCTGGAAAGGGTAACAATCAATTGTTTGACAGAAACAAAGGAGAGCTCAACAGGAAATCAACCAGCTCGGGACAGATGGTCACTGAATCAAGTTTCACCCCTCCCCTCTCCAAAAATAGGCTTAAGAGGCATTTTCTGTTACCAAGCAACAGCCCAAAGGAAGGCATAAATCTTTTCCTACGTGTTATTCCCCTCCTCCCTGACACACATACATTTCAATCCACTAGGGCGGTATGTTTGTGGGTTTGTTTACTTTTTAAATAACCAGTAGGAGGGTTTATTCCCTGCAGTGACAATGCATTTCTGAGTGCCCACTAGCTGCTTTTCCCAATTTTTTTAGGCAAGAAGGTGGCTAACTGTAACTGTGCCACGAAGATGGGTTACAAGCAGAGGTCCAATGCTAGTTAGTAACCCGTCGGTGATCAGCCAAGGTTCACTGGAGACCTGAGAAATTACTCCCCCGAGGAGGGGAACTCCTGATGATTGTTTTATATAAAACCAACATGACCCTGATCACGTCCTGACAAAAGAGGTGACCTTTTTTTAAAAAAAGTCATCATAAAACCCTGTACCTGCTTCAACCCATTAAAAAAACCCATAAAATTTAATCCCCAAAAAGCACCTCAGCATCTTTAGTGTGACATACAGACCAGGAGACTTTCAAATCATTTGAGTATTAATTAGTCAGCATTAATTCTCTAGTACATCAACCACCCTAAGTGAGAATCAGCTACTGGGAGTATGGGATGAGTAGGAAAAGATAACCAACATTTACTTTTCTGCTGGCCCAGGGGAGAAAAGAAGGGGAGAGGGGGGTGGAGGGAAGAAAGAGATCCAAGGTGGCTGTTTGTGGAGAGCAGGGAGGAGGGGGAGGGGAGCGGGGAGCCAGGGGTAAAGGAGAGCAGCTCTGAAATTCAGATTAGCATCCAGAGAACAAACCCGTTTGTTTGACCACCTATGATACAAACTGGTAACACAAAGAGAAATGTAGTTAAATTCAGCCATACAAAGAGTAATCTGCTGTAAAAAGAAATAAAATTTAAAAGTTTTTAAAAAGGTTTACAATTCTGACTCTCACAAAAATTAAATGGGGAAGAAAAAGTCTCACCTCGGCAACAAACTGGGTAATCATCCTTTAAAAGCGCAGAGCCTGGATTACCACCGACACATACTTAGACTACTAAAACATATGGCCAAATAAAAAAAAAAAAAAAAAGAGAGAGAGAGGAGGTATGGGGGGAGGGAAAAGGTTGTGTCAGCATGTGGCCTGCAAATGCTTTATTTACTCCCTCTTCAACTAAGGTTTGTCTTAGCCAGCTGAAGGCCTTCTGCAAGACACAGCCTGGCCTATTTCCACTGGGTATTTCATATACCTCTGTAATACCAATGCAGATATCGGTCAGCATCACTACCATGGGTTAACAGAGCCCAGGCCACGGCCTGCTTCGCTGAGGAAGGGCCTTGGACTTTCGAATCCATTTCACCACAAAGCCATGGCGGTGGAGAGGCTGCTTCGGCTCTCCGCACACAGCAACCAGATCTCGCAGGGAAACTGGAGAGCAAGACATTTAAAGTCAATTAATTAGACTTCAGTTAATTGACATTAAACAGAAGGTTTGGACACAAAGGCCAAATTAATAACTGCTTGTATGTATGCCAAGAACACAATTTGGTCTACTGTGTCTAAAGCTTACTGACAAAAGCATGAAGCTCAGCAGCCCAAGGTCCTGACAGGAGGCTTTAACTAAGGACCCTCTAGGCTCAGCCAAAGACGACCATACTGGTTAATTATTTCTGTAATATAGTGCTTTAAAAACTCCCAGGATGACCACCATCCTTGTTTTAGAGATGGGGAAACTGAGGCGCAGAGAAGCCACGTGTGGCAGAATTGTAATACAGTTGTAAAATCGCTCTGAGTGTTCAAATGAAAGCAAATTGTTATTTATGTAAATTCATGGCCAACATCAACATTTTTACAGCTGTTTTTCCTTGCATTTTCACAGCGTAGTGAGAGCCCTGTAGCTGAAATCCCATTCTTTACTGAAAGTAGTCTCTCTGATCAGGCAGGCAATGATAGTTATCCCAGAGTTATTCAGGAATGGATATACCTGTTTTTCTAACACATACAGAATTTGGTTAAATAAGACACAAAAAGCCTACAATTTTTCTCTAATGCGTGTTAGTAGTTTCGATATAGCATATTAAATGAATTAGACTGCAACAGTTTTGTTTCTTTTGAACATCAGTGGAAACGGTGTGAAATATCCCCTGGCAACAGAAGTCCCATACTCTTTACATGCCAGTACATAGTCCATCATATGGAAAAAAAAAACTATATTGTAGTTTAGCATAAGCATTTATCCTAGTTTTAGAAGATACTTTTTCTCTTACATTCACAAATGTATGTCCTTTACACTGCTCTGCCGTGATGAGATAACGACATAAGAGAGGAAAGAAAAGTTGATTCCCTGACGTTGTGCTTTGCTTCAGTGACCAAAGCAGCTTCGGTATGCTTCAGCCAAGGTGGAATCACCAGACAAACTGCATGGTTTTTTTGGTTGAAATGTAAAAGGATGCAAGTTTACCTCCAGCCTCTGAGGCAAGGTCTGAGGAAGCTGCTTTCTAGTATTTTATTATTTTAAAAAATCACAACATGTTTTCTTTGGATTCTCTAGGTCTCAAACTGCTAGTTTAGAACTCTGGGTCTTCTAACAATCTATTCTATTAAGTTTAACTTGACTCTTTACCTTGAACTAAGCCATTCTCCAGCAAAATAATACATATATTTCTAAATGATCCAAACATATCCTGATCATTTTTGCTATGGAATATAATAGCAATTGGCTGTGTTCAGAACACAGGAAAATCCTCAGTTACCTCTGACTTGCTCTGGTCAGATGTACTAAGCTTAAGCTAAAGTTACAAAAACATGTTTTCTCAATGGCAAGTAATTCAGTGGTAGCAGCAGTGGAACCCAAAGACCAATTGAATACAAAAGTCTTATTAAAATCATAATAGTGCTTCTCTCCAGTAAAGGATGGGAAGAGGAACAGAATGGTAAATAACAGCAATCAGCAGTTAAAAGCTGAAAGAACTATATGGTGACACTGCATTTAACTAATCAGTTTGACATCAACCCATTTCAAAAGTGGCCATTTCTCTTCAACTATTTTCTCCTTATGTATTCCTAGTTTGAGATTATTTTTCCTGGCACACATATATCCAGTATGGATACAAGAACATTCACCGGTGTATTCTCTTATCTCTGCACACCGGCTGAAGGAACACAGTTTGTGTGATTTATTCCAGATCAGAACGGCACTGTGACAACACACTGAATAGACCTCATTTTCAACAAGCATTTTTTAATGAGAAATTTATCAGTTCCTCTCAGCATGAACCGTGCTTTGGAACAGGGAGAACAGAATTGTTTTAATGAATTCATCCTGAGGTCAGCCCCCTTCCAGGCACTGGCCTCCAATACATTTTCTGTCCTTGGGGCAAAGGATTAGTTATTACAAATCATAAAACAGTTCTGTCCTCTGCCCCTCGTCAACTTGCCAGTCGACTTCTTCCTAAATTATGTTTCTCAAAGAACATCCAATCTCTAGGTCTTCTAACCCCCTTTCCGTGTTTTGTTGGGGTTTTGTTGTTGTTGTTGTTTTGGTGGTTGTTTGTTTGTTTGTGGTTTTCTTTTTAGTTTTGGGGGTTTTTTGTTTTTGTTTGTGGTGTTTTTATGTTTTGGTTGTTTTTTTTGTAATAAAACCTCAACTTCCCACGGTTTATTCAGATAATAATTTGGAGCAGGAAAAGGTATGTTATCATCCAGCCTACATTCCTCTCTTCACAATTCAAACTAAAAAGCACAACCTTCTTCCCTCCACATTTGGCTGTTTTTCCTCTATATACAGAGTATGTTCAACTAGAATACGGCGGCTAGAGAGAAACTTGGAACCCACATATTGAATCACCTTGTAAGAATTAGTATGTCCAGAAAAATAAAGCATATAGACACACATACAACTCAGCCATCAGAAAGATGCACAAGGGCATGTAATTGAGAACAGCAGTTCCCAAACAGCAACAATTAACAAAATAACAAGTAGAAGTGGCTGAATGAAATAACATAAACAAAAATCTCCTTTTTATGCATGTTTTCTTTTAGTCTTTAAAAGTTTAGAAGTACTGGGCGTATTTTAAGTTTCCTTAGAGTAAAATGTTTGATTATGACCATTAATCCAGCAAGACTGACTTTAGACAACACATCAAAGTCAATCCAAATCCATCAGGTATCATTATTCCCCTTTGATGCTCAATCTTCTATCCTGGACAGGCCAAACAACCTCTTATGGAGTGACTTGAGCTTTGCAGCCTTCCAATCAACATATGCCCAGTGATGCCTCAATCACCAGCTCATTTTTGGGTTGCCATCCAGTAACATGACAAGACCCGCAGGCAGCTGCCAGTAACACAACCTGCTGTGTCTCTATGTTGATGTGCATGACCGGACAAGCAATCAGCACGTTATTTCTGATGTATATGAAACACATCTAGCACACAGCAGAAATATAGCCAGAAAGAAGACAGGTTACCAAAACACTTAATGTGGCCAGTAGCCTATTCCTAGGGTATGTTTGCAAAGCCCTCAGGCCAGATGAATTTTTTTGGGTAGCTCTAGCTTCCCAATAGGTAATACTGCCTCATTTTATGGGTTTTGTACTACCCTACACTACAACAACCAACAGAATCACAGAATAATTTGAGTTGAAAGAGACCTCTGAAGTCAACGAGTCCAACCTCACACTCAAGGCAGGGCCACATTGGAAATCCTGTGAAAATAAAACACTTCTGATTTTGGTTCAAGCATCAATAGTTTTGACTTATTAACCTGTCACATCTAAATGTGAAGTTCTCAGCAACTCTCAGCTAGACTACAATGAAAGAAGAACTGAAGGTCTGTTTCTTAAAAATTAAATTCTGAGGCAAAAAATACAGTTTTTCCTCAAAGAAAATGAAATGTTTTAATACTTTATCTGATTCCCAATATGCAGTTTTTGCAATTTGGACAAACTGCTAATGAACTACAAAGCAAAGAGCCAGTCGTGTGTCAAGGTTATACATCAGTGTTCAGGCTGTACTTGTTTATACAGTGAATCAGAATAGAGAACACAAACTTAAGAGATATCAGTACCATCAGACACCAGTAGTATCAAAACTATGCAGCATCTGTTGCATTCCTCTCTCTTTTTCCCTGAACTGCATGTTACTGAATTCAAAGTTGAGCTCATTTTCACAGGACAAATAAATTAAAAAGCATCTGGAAGAATACTGTCTTTTACTGAAACTAAGTCCCAGATTCAATTCTCATTTATTACATTACTGGGACAGCGTCCTTTTAATGTGGTGATCAAAAGCAAACCTTTTTTTTTTTCCTTTAACCAGACATCAAAGCAACAGTGCTAGGATAAATTTTCAACCTACGCATTCTATAGATTTGCCTTTTTCAGCACTCTGGCAACACACACAAGCAACTTCACAAGCTCAAGGAGGCAGTCTGGCTTTAGCACGTAATCGGAAAAGTATTAACTACAGTGACAGCAAATGGAGTTGAAAACCTACACTGCACTGCGCAGGGGAGCGCTTAACCCTTATCACAAGCACAGTCTCCCTCTTTCCACACCAGATTCACAACTGGAATCATCCCAAAGCCAGGCATGACAGAAAGCCAGCCAGCTGTGCTGCAGATGAAAACGGAGCATCCATCTGCACAGCCATCAGGCACAAGTCATCTCACAATAAAACAACCATGCTGGACAGTCAGCAAGCAAACACTGTTCATTACGATAGCTCAGAGCAGCCAGAAGGCGGCTTTTTTTTTCCTCAGGCTTTCCTACCACAAGGTCACATCTGCTGTTAGAAATTAAAGTGGGTTTTTTTTGTGGTGGCTTTTGTTTAAGAGCTTCTAAGGCACACTATTTTGAGTAACACTGCTAGTGGCATATCTACAACACGCTAAGATCTCCTGGTCTAGTCATACACACATATAAAGGCAAACCGTGAACACAGTGTTAGAGCTCAGACTAGCATAAGCCATCTCAGCCAAGAAAAGCCATTAAAGAATTCTATAAGCAACATTGGACCATTATGATATTAGACCCCAGTCTTTGAAATTCAGATATTTGTCTCTTTCATAGACAGATGTATATGCATGTACGTGCATGCACATACACATTATCCTCTCCAGTTTGTCAAGTCTACAGCTTAGGGGACTTCTGGAGGAGGCAACTGCATATGCATTTTCCATGCAGCACTCAAACATTCTCAGGCACATAATAAGAAAGAAGGGTATTACTAAGTTAATGCTACAAACCAAAAAACCTCCTGGATGTTTAGCTGTCCTACTGTGTCATGAGGAAATATTCCATAGCTACCGAGACAAAAGCTTGCGAAAGCTAACATTTTAATCTTGATGCCCTTAAAATCCAGCTTGTCTCCCGCACCTGCTAAAATCATGACTGTAGACCTGGAGGAAGAAGGTGAAATAACAATCTGGCAGGCAAGGCATCACCCACTTCCATCTGCCCGTTGAGAGGCTTGGAACCTGAGAGCTGACTCTCTTCATTTAAAAAAATATAAAATAAATCAGCAAGAGCTAACCTTCAAAATTTGCTGAAACTGCTGCAATACAGACTGTGAGTATATGCATATACTTAACTCTGAACTTCTGCTTTTAAATACCTCATTGGTAGTTCTGTAAGCTTCTATCCAAGACATTAAAGTCTTCATGGATGCCTTTGCCCTTCCCCTCCCTTCCCCTTAGGTTTTCTTCGAAATTGCTCCTTTGTGAGCAGGTACAGATCACTTGCCTAATCCACCTAATTTCTTACTGTTCCCACAGCGAGAATTTTCCCTCCAAGAGATTCAGATTAGAAAGAGTAATAACAACATCTTAATGTTTCACCTCTATACAGAAATCTTTGAAAGCATTTGGTTACAAGACTAGGAAACCACCACGTTCTTAAATGTCACATGCAACATCACTGGCAAGAAGCTGTTTTCCTTTTCTTGATACAGCGAAGGGCACTGTAGCTGTAAAACTCAAGACCTAATTCCCAGCCTTCTCAAAGGAATCACCTAGTTGCACTAGGAGTTTGATTCTATGTAAGTGGTTTAAAGAAATTACAATATTAAGCTTACTTCATGAAACAGTTGTTCTCAAAATGGACTGAAAGTATGAAAGGACAGGAGAATAAAGCCACCTAAGGCTCTAAAGAAACACAGAATTTGGGGGGCTTCCTGCCAAGCCACAGGGAGATGGTCAGTGAGGCAGGAACAAAAGCAGTAAAAGTAGGTGGCATGATCTCCTGAGTGGCAAGAGCAAAGAGGTGGTTGCCCAGGTTCCTTACAGCACTGGACGCAGCCAAACTCAGCTTCTGGTAGCTGTTCTTCCTCACCACTGTAACAGCTTCTGAAGTGGGTACCGCAGAGGAAGTCCCAAAGAGCTCAGATCTCACCAAGCCAAGGATGCTGCGGTGCACTTCAGTTCTCAAAAAGCAGACATTTCTTCTTTGCTAGGAAGACTGTGGAGGCAGCAATTTCCAAACACTAATTCCTCTAATTCCTCTCGACACAAGGAAGAGACCATACAACTCGGAGCACACATAGTTTCACTGAACATTGGCATTCAAATTGCATATGAACCATCTCTATCTTTTAAAAGACAGCTGGAATTAAGGGGGGGAGAAGGGAATTCCACCAAGTTAAAAGCATCAATTTAGCTATCAAACTCCCAGAAAAGGTCTCCTTAGGTTTCCTTATGTCTAGTCTAGTCTACAAGAAAGCAAGTTTCAAAGTTGGAGGTAGCATTATGAAAGAACGGGAAGAGGAAGCCTAGCATCTTTCAAATACGTTAATCAGTAGAGGGAAAACATATCATATGCACACTAATACTTCTTCATGAAGCCAAATTTAAATGCTTTATGGTTCTAGAGAGAAACAGCAGCCTAAACTGTCTTCCAAAGAAGGCTACTGAAATTTTGCCAGTGTACACCAAGCAGTGCTGCGGCGGAAGATGCCGCAGAATTCAGTGCAAAAAGACAGAGGTACAAGCAAAATGTCCAATTGCATTTGCCACCCTAAGTGCATCAGTTTAAAATACTTAGCCACCTAACACCTTCACACAATACGTTTCAGGGAAGTCTTACTACTTTTTGTGAGATGCACAGATGAGTCTTCATTTAAAAAAAATTAGATTAAAATAATAATAATAAAAAGAACAGTATTAATAGAGTGTGTTTCAGACCACAATTACATTCAGTAGCTAACTTGGCTTGCCTTGAAGTGCTCTGCCCAGATCACACCAAGCATCTTGAAAAGAGCTAATTACAGCCTGTGATGGAGATAGGAGAGCGAGAACAGGAGGATCTCTGCACAGCATTTTACAAAACCAGTCACTCCAGGCTTGTTGATGGAACCACCACGACAGATGTCTGGTAATCTCTTAAGTAACAGTATCTTAAGTCTGCCCACATTGTTTTGCTGCTCACAGCTCCATCAGTTTGAAAAAGTACCTCAAAATAACCTCTCTAAAACCTTACATGGGGAATATTAATTGAAGGTTTCTACCAGATCTTGTCATACTGACTCGGGCTGCTCCTTACCATCTTACTTTTCTGGTCATTTTATGTCACAACATACAGTTCTTCCAACCTTTATATATTTTATGAACATTTCATTAGTTACTGTGGTATAACAGCAATTAAAAAAACCACATTGATTAAATGCATATTAACCAAAGCATTTGACAATACGTGTTGGAAGATCTTCAGACTAGATACAAGGGGTTTTTTAATTAAACCTCTGAAGTGCCATAGAATTTAAAATGCTAAGTCAATGAAAATTACATTAAATACACTTCAATGAAAGCAGTAATTTATACAATTCTTTTGCAATGTGAGAGGCCATACAGAATTTCACAGAAGCTGTGACATTGCTGTGTGACATAGTAAGACAGCAGAAATCAGCTGATGTGGCTTCAAGAGTCACTCAGAACAAAAATAATTACATTTTAGCACAATTTCTATAAGGAACTCCACACTTCTATTTGAAACTTCCAAGCCAGCCACAGCAGTGTACAAAATTTGGCTGTTCCCACTGTGAATAAACACTGTTTCAAATTTCTGCCATCCACAAGGTCTTTCAGCAGATATTCTACAGTTTTTATTTTTTATTATACAGATATTAACTATTCCATTAAGATATTAAGAGCCTAATGCTACTGGATAGTTCACCACTATAAGCACCTTCACAGCACGGCCTCTTATTTTTGGGTCATCTTCACTACCTACCTGCAAGTTCGAATCCCGTAAGAGGGGCTATACAACTCCCTGCTCAGAGTTGCAAATAAGCCTCCGCAATGACTCACTGAAAATTCATTTACTAGTTCTCTCCTTATTATATGAGGATATTTTCAGAGTTCTTAGAAAAAGGATGTGTTTGGGGCATACAAGGCATAGAAATGGTGCATGAATATCTCTCTACATACAAGGCAGAACGAAACAAAATGATCAGGTTTGGAATTTCTCAAAAATTGAACTGAAAATATATTAGGAAAAATTGTTTTTAACAAATACTCTTACAAGCAGCACTTTACACAACACTTTCAGAAATATAATGACAAGACAGGATTTGAGGAAAGTCACTGATTCTTACAGAAAATAACAACACATCAGTTGTAAAAATTTAGTGTTGTTTTATGACTGCCACTCTAATCTGTTTCAGAATAGTAGAGATATCTTAATCACTTACTATACCTAATGAACTCTAGTTTGCAGGACTAATTCTCTAAAAGACATCATTGTCAGAATGTCAAGGCTTATTACTCCTTCATTTGTCAGTCTTTGCAACAGTCCTCCTTTTCACAATTCCATTTTAGCAGCAAAGGAAAATGCGTTTTCTGCATTAGGCGCAAGAAATTCTTTACGCAAGAATAGGCTGAACACGTACGTCTCCAAGAGGCTGTCCATCTGATGTATAAAACCAAAACTCTAAACCGATTTTTACGTTCGTGATTTTGCAGCCTGATTTACACGAGCAAAGATATGATAGTTGTGTCCAAGCTCCAGGTTTCGTTAATGACATCCTACCTACCTAAATGCCCCCCGCAGTTTCAATTAGACATGGTATTCTTCTTCACTTCCCCTCTTGATTATTGTGCACTGTTGCTAAGCGCTGGTTAACAGTTGCCACATTCACCCAAAGTTGGCTGCACTTCAGTGGTCATTCAAAGAAATAAATACAAAACATATGGTACAGAACCATACAAAGCATAAAAGCACTTCTAAAAACCACTCTGAAATGCTCAATATGAAAGATACTGCAAAAGGTTACACCGCTGTAAGTAAAATCCTTACAGCTCACTTAAGACTTCCTAGAAACACTGAAAACTATAGAGAAATGTATTCAATCATTTTTTTTGCAGCTATCATTAATCAGATTTCCTAGAGTATATTTTTGACATTACACCGAGTCTAATTTTACACTGAATTAACAGCCCAGCATTCATAATACGATAGGCTTCACAGTACAGAGGTTTTTCCAAATTTCCCTGAAAAAATAGTTTCATTTCTTATATCCCACAGCAACTAATTACAGTTTCCTAAATTACACTACCAAGTTTTCTTCATCCTTCTATCTGCAAAATACTTTGGACATGACTTGTTGAACCACCAAATATCAATGCCAATGGCTATGTGTTTAAGAAGACCTTGAACCAAATGTGTTCTTTTGAATTCTAGACAAACTTTTCACACAGTCAGATCACCCCCCTTCCATTTGTGATATCCTCATGAGAACTTAAGAAACTTCCCATATTTTAATTATCCCAAGAAAAACTCAGTAATCAGGTTGCCTATTACTGTTTATTTCCTTCAGTGTTACATCCTGAGCTTAAAAACTGCCTTACCAAAAAATCATCACTATTTCTGATTGTTACATTATCTACAGCCAAACCTAACTTAAAAAAAAATAAATCCTGGTATGCACATATTGGGTTTTATAACTAAACTCTTTATCTGTTAAGCCCCTTAGCCAAAAATTTGTTTTGCACAAACACTACAAATAACAAACAGAAACATACACTGTATTTGTTATCTGTATTAACACACATATAATTAAACCTTCAGGGTTCAGAGCCCAACCCTTTAAACAAGAAGGCACATAGTGAACATTATTCATTGACTTTCTGGAGCATTTTGTTGGAAATGCTTGAGAATACATGAGAAAAAGTATGCATATGTTCAAAATCCACAAGGAAATGAGGAAATAAATAAACATCTGTTAACACCTCTGAGAATCCTCACACAGTCCTTATTCCTTTGCAAAGAGGTACTTAAAATAAGTTAATCCACCAGCTCCATAAGTGCTTTTGTCCTACTCACAAGCAAATTCTTTAGAATAAGGTTTAATATTTTCAAATATTTTCTTAAAATCTCACTGGTGCTTACATAATAAGTTTTTAAATCCATAGAAGAACCACCCCTGCTTTTCTTCAGGAGGCATATCCCAAACCCATTAACAAAAACCAAACTTAAGTGTGCATTACGGTATTTAACAGTGCAGAAAGCTTTTACCTGTCCTCTCAGAGGTCACATATATAACTATATCCGTAACTGAAATATGCACCTACTTGCTTCACTCTCAGCTCTAAATCACAGTACTAATTGTAATAAAACATGCTTCAGTTATTCCTAAAGTCAGGAAATAAAAGACAGCACGTTCTTCTTCAGCAGCCTTTTATTTCTATCTTTTAAAAAGCTCTTTGTAGCAAGGTATCAATGAAGTATGAAGAATCTGAAATATTATTTCAATAATACTTAAAATATCATTCAGTGGAAAAGTTGTAAGAGTAACCAATTCAAAGAAAGCCAAATGAAATTGTGTGAGAAAAGGTCACATTGTCAGGGTATTTAAAGTAAACATACTGACAAGCAGCAGACATAGGAAATAATTTTCCACCGGGTAACTTAAAAAGTCTCCTGCACTTTAAACACATCCGACCATTGAAAATTCTTAGATTTCAGAATATGGACAAACATTTGCAGGCTTGGGGCCTAAACAAACAGACATCCTTGGCCCCATCCTCTGGGTTGGCCGAAACCCTACGGTTTAAACAAAGTTTTCTTTTGTCGGAGATGTCAGGAAAGCTACGGGAAGCTCTGGGGAGGGAAGGGCCGGGTCCCGGCGGTCCCCAACCGCTGCCGGGGCGGCCGGGCGTCCCTTCATAAACCTGTCAGCCCCCTCGGAGGGCTGGCGCTAGGTCCATCGGAGCCGGTTTCACCTTCCCCCCGTCCAACCTCCCCCCTACTTTTTACTTCCCAACAGCAAGCAAGCTGAGCCGATCGGCCGTCACCGCGGTGAAGGGCATCACCCCAGGGCTTCCTGTGACAGGGCCCGCCGCGGCAACCTGCCCTCAGTGCCCGCCCGGCGCGAACGT
>NW_010210268.1:0-1459 GCF_000695765.1 Mesitornis unicolor
GTGGTAGCTGCAGTGCAGCTTGGGTGCCAAAAGCAGTGCTTGTCTTTGGGTGGGTTTTTTTGCTCTTTAATGCCAGATGTAAAGGTGTTTTGGGTGTGTTTTTTCTGCTTTTTTGGAAAACGCATTTCCATCGGTGGTCCCAGCCAGCTCTCCTCTCTGGTTAAATCAAACCTGCTCCCTCCCTTGGAATGGTGAAGCAGTCCTCAGTGGTGGTGGGGAGATGCCCCTTGCCTTAGGGGACAAGAGGAGCAGCAGCAGGGTCTATCTGGGACCTCTTTACGGATCGTTATCACTAATTACACTCATCTGTAAACCCCAAATCTCGTGGATTCCCATTACCCGCATATTTAACATAACAGGCTGCCCAGGGAAGTGATGGAGTCGCCATCCCTTACAAGACCAGTGGATGTGGCACTTGGGGACATGGTTTAGTGGCCGTGGTGGGGTTGGGTTGACGTTGGACTGGATGATCTTGGAGGGCTTTTCCAGCCTTAATAATTCTGTATTTCTCTGATTTAATGCTGCCCGTCGTCCTGGTGCTTTGTCCTTTTCTTGCAGAGCTTTCACTGACTCTATCGACCTGTCTCTATAGAAACAGATTCTGGGGTTTTCTGCAGTTGTTTCTGAAAGGTTTAATTTCATAAATGTTCTGCAATTTCAAGGCCGAGGGAAGATGTAATGAGGAGCAGGGAATGGTTGGTTATGAAGACCTCAAATCTATGAATTAAGGGAATGATTTACCCTCTTGGAGGCGGGGAAGGGGAAGAAAAATTAGGGTGGGTTTATCTATATTTCATCAATATTTTAATATGCATGACAGAATGGAAGTATTTGGATGATTTTTCAGCCAACAGTGGCTATCTCAAATAACCAAAGTGTAATGGAAAATAAATACAAATTTAAAAGAGCATCAGTCCCCGACAGATTTATCTCCCTTGGAAAACACTTGACTGGTGCCTCATTTATTCTTCCCCTGCGAGCAGGTGCCATATAAATACACATTTATTTGGTCTGAGTTCCTAGGAAATTATTCAGAAGGGTGAGATGACTACGTCTTGGCTTAGATTTCTCTCTTCTTTTGAGCATACTTTTAGCAAGTAATAGACATTCCAATAAACGCTCGTACAGTCTATGCTTTCAGAATACCCTGGAAAAATAAATTAATGTGCTTTTCTGCCTGTGACATCAGGAGGTGCTGTGTGGGCAGCTGTTTTACAGAAACGGGAGTGATCTCTTCAGTAGCATGAGGAGAAGTGACATGAAAAACACAACATTTTTTGCTGCTGCAAACGAGTAACATTAAAAAGTCTTTATATGCTGCATTGTCTTCTGCAGAAAGCAAGATCATCTTGTCAGAAGATTATTGAAAATTTATTATAATAATTATAATATGGTGATATACTATTGACAACTGTTATAATATTATATTATACTATTGACATTCTGTTATAATAATGTG
>NW_010210269.1:0-1448 GCF_000695765.1 Mesitornis unicolor
CTCTCTGTGCTTGGCCATCCAGCCAGTTTGTGACTCAGCAAAGCAGAGGCCCAGTAGAGGCCTCAGTGGCTGCAGAACAGTGGAAAGGAAGGTTTAGAGCCCTCTGAGTAAAAGATCTCTGTACTGCTATTAATGAAATTTGTGTTATCTCTGCAAAGACTGAAAACTAAATGCTGTAAGTTTGGTAAGATTTATATTGCATGAACAGTTTTTTTATATGTCATTCTAAAGCCTTTTAATAGCCTTGGAAATTCTATGACTATTGGAAAAGAGGTTTTTTTTTGACCATAAGATATATACAAATGCATTCGAATCTCAGGAAAGGGCAAGCAGCTGACCCTGTAGTGGTTGCCTTGAATAACAGCCTGAGGTATGTTGAGAGTAAAAATAAAAGAGAGAAGATTTCAACTTGAGAATAATAGAGCAGGTCAGCATTAAGGCTTAAAGCAATGCTAGGGAGGGAGAGAAGGGAACTCAATTCCAGGATCTGAGTGATGGGAGCAAGTAAGGAAGTAGTTTCAATTCTGCCATGCATGTCTGATTATTTTAATAGTTGCTTTCAGTGTTTTAAAGCACAGAACTGACTTCACACTTCGAGTTTTTACAGTATTGTGTGATTTCTCCTCTACATCATCTCGTGCGTAGTGTGGTTTCCTGTGAATCTGAGCTTTTCCTCTACTCTGGCTTTCCTGAGGATTATAAATTCCAAATAACATTTGTAAATGCTGTAGACAAGTACTCTGAGAGCATGAAACACAGGGCAAGTGTGAGAATTTGAGGGCTATGTGTGTCTTTTGACAGGCTAATATATAGGATAGGAGTCAAGGTGGGGGGAAATCGAGTTGAGAGCCCGAACTAAAGGAAATGTTCCTCCGAAAGTAGCATCTGCCTCTGGCAATGAGTGGGCAGCATCAAGATCATTCACAGCTCTGAGGAAACACATATGGTCATAAGTCTCTCAGGACTGTGCTTCTCAAACTGGAAATTCAAGCTAAAACAAGTAATTAGGTAACAGAATCCAACTGCTTATCTCACTCCTTTGCTAAAGGTTTTTGTTTCCTTGGGAGAGATGACAAAACAGGTCAGGAGTCCACTTCTGAGTTGTGCCAAGTTAAACTGTCATTAATCTCAATCTGTGCTAATAGGGTGAATTATAGATGTATTTTGCTAGTAGCAGTAACATCTAGCTGAAAGACAGCTCAGACAACAGTGGGCAGTAACCTGTCAGTTGTCTCATCAAAAATTGATAAGGGTTTTAAATTTTTACTCGTTGGTAGAGTTTATTGTGTTTGGAACACAAAAATTTGTCTTGTCTTACTATAGTAAGAGAATTACATGCATTTTGGAAGTGCATGGCTTCATTGCCTTCATCATGCATTGTGGTTAATGTCTTTATGACGTGATCTGTCTACTGTAGGTACACCTCTGATCATGTAACTACATGTGAA
>NW_010210270.1:0-13012 GCF_000695765.1 Mesitornis unicolor
CAATCCCTAATGTTCTGTGATTCTGTGAATATTAGGTTTTTTCCCTGCTCTTCTCCTGGTACTTCCTCTGCCAAAGAATATCTTGCTATCATAGAAAATCCTTCCCATTTTTACTGTTACAGGGGCTTATTTCAGAGTACAGTAGACTATCCCCGTCTCCTACAAAGAAAATGCATTGACTGGTGAAGGGGGCCACTTGTCCAAAGTTCCTCTGTGATCTTGATATGTTTTGAGTCCTCACCTTGTTCTTACTTGTGTTGCATCTAAATGCAGTTTGCAGACTCTTTAGTGCAGAAGGTGTAAGTATTACTATTTGTAAAGATAGTTTTTCACACGTGTGTGTTTGCAGGAGTAGGATTTTTTTTTTCCCCAATGAAAGGAGCTTTGAAAAGGGTAGCTTCTAGGATATGGCACTTGCTTCTCAGCAAAGAGGCCCAAAATTCAGTGTGAGGCTAAGAAAATTGGAACAGGATGAGGGGAAAACGCTTTCAGTAACAGCAGTGGGAGGCATCCCCTGGGACTGACTCTGGCTCATGTGCCCATCATAACTGAGTGGATGGGTTTGGATGAATTTCTAAGACGTACTGAAGGATAATCACAAGTAGCTATAATTTGGGTTTGTTTTGTTGCTACATGCAAAGTATGGGGACTTTTCCAGCCACTTGAGAAGAACAGAAAATCATGCCATCAGCATTAGCTCTCCGAAGGGCACAATCAGAGCATGAGATTTATGGAGCACTGGAAATAGCTCTGCACCAGTCAGCACTCCTTGTCCCACACTCCTCTTGGAGCCAACACCAACACATTGCTTCCAAGTGATCTCACTCGCTGCTGGGTGGCATAAACAGGAGTTTCCCAGCCCCTGATGGGTGCCATTACTGGCACTGTTCACTTGCCACCCTCTATTTTTCTAACTGATTTTGGGACTAAATTTCATCCTTATCTGGCAGCCCAGCAACTTGGAAAGTGGGCAGCTGGTGGTAAGAGGGAACCAAATATGAAAATGGGCTGGTTTGTGGGGTTTTTTTTACTCTTTATCCAAAGCATCCATGGAGGAAGAGATTGGAGATAGTTCCTGCTTTTCTGTGTCCTATTGTGGGGAAAAGAGAATGAAGTGGTGGAGTCCTCTGGGCTTCTGAAATCAGTCCCAAAGGTGTACTGAATTGGGTGCAACTGATTGATATGACATTTTATACTGTATTTCTGTGTAGGGCAATACAAACTTAACACTACAATACAATACACCTGGCCTTGGCATGAAATTTAGACGGTTACTCAGTTTTCATATATATGATAGCACTGACATAGCAGCCAGGTTGTCAAGGAGAATGTAGTTTTTAAAATGCAAACAAAAGCTCCTAGCTATCAGCAGTAGCGTTTTTTTTGTTTCATTATGAAGCTATAGCCATTTTTGTGCTTGTGTGGTGCATCATCTTTGTTTGGGGTTTTTTTTGTTGTTTCTTTTAATTCTGAAGAAAAAGTCTGAAGATACTTTTATTTAAAATAAACTGATTTTGAGGCTTCATCAATACAGCTCATCTCGTACTTCTTGTTCCTGCATAACGGCTGACTGCA
This sequence comes from Mesitornis unicolor, assembly GCF_000695765.1. Lineage (NCBI taxonomy): Eukaryota > Metazoa > Chordata > Aves > Mesitornithiformes > Mesitornithidae > Mesitornis > Mesitornis unicolor. Next base: position 1,576 of record NW_010210270.1, read on the forward strand.
GATGCAGGCTATGCATGGATAGGACCACAGAGTCAGAAAACATCTGCTATGCCATAAGCCTGTGAGGTCTAAATAGTGCAAGAAACAGGACAATTCAAAACTGCTAACCATGGCTGGTTCTGGCGTCATTACCTTGCCCACACAGATTTGGTCCCATCACTGAGTCACTGACTTAATAGGGTGTGGGTTGAAGTCTGCTGTCCTCCTTTCACCTCCATGCCTTTTAAATACCTTTGGGGTTGATGCGTCCTGGAGAGAAATTTTGTTTTGTTCCACATGGGGTATGCAGCAACCATCACTGTGTTCTTAGGGGCAGGGAATAAAAGAGGAGAAAATTACTCAAAAATCTGAAACATGGAGTAAAATACAGATGTCCTTGAATGAGTGTTTCTTCTGAGTTTATAAAAATCAGTATATGTTTTGCTTAAGTATTTTTGCTGAAGGTCGGGGAAGGGGGGGTGTGTGAGAGTGACGTGAAAGGTCTTTGTCTTTAGAGTCAAAACCTCGTGTTTAATTGTTTTGAAAATTGGAAGCAAAGTTCTAAAAGTTACAAAAGCGAAAGGATGTGACCATGGGCTGTGTAGGCTTGCTGTGACTTAAGCTGTGGAAAAGCCAGGCAGACACATTGTTCATTGCCTGGAATTTGAGTCTCATTTTCATATGGAGCTCCAGATTCTGTCAATGACAGTAATCTTGCCTGGAAATCACAAGTGTTTGGACCACAATCACTGTGGGAAACCAAAGATAAAAGAAAGGTGCCTTTTTTGCCTCTAGTTACAGGAAGGAGGAGATAGAAGTAGATGGATGGAGAGAGAGGGACATAAGCAAAAGGGGTAGCTTACCATTGCCTTGGTACTTGCAGCAGCCTTTACTTTTGCTGAGCAGGAGTTACAATTTAATAGTAATTGATAACGGACAGTTGAGGTGCTTGATCTCAGTCTCTGCAGAGTTGGATTTCTGCTGCAGATGTATGGGTGTTTATATGCTTTCCCCCACTACAACATTTGGTTTTATAGGCCCAGCATGCTTTTATGTGCATGTATTAATAGCTTGTGTTGAAATACATACACAAACACTATGGGTAGTATGGGGAAAAATGCTAGGCGGACTTGGCCCAGAGACAGCTGTGAGAGACAGTGGTGATGGGAAGTATTTTAATCACTCATGATGTTGATATAAAAAAAATTCACAGAGACACCAGAGATATCCTAGCCATTATTGTAGATAATTACAGTAGGGTGTCAGTGGGAATGTGTATGGGGTTGTATATGAGATGGAGAGGCGGCAGTTGTGGTGATGCGTTTTGCATAAAGTGTCAGTTGGGACATATACGTAGGCCCAAGCCAGCCTTACCTTGCTGAAGGCATGGGGCTTGTCCCTGCAGCACTTGGTGGAGGCTACAGCATGAGGCTGGTTGTACCTGAGGCTGGGGCCTGATCTTCCTTCCCCTCTCTCTCAGGTGCAGGCTGTCCTGGCCCCCAGCACCCTGTCCTTATTGCCCACAGCCTGTGCCTTCACACGTGCAGGTGTCTTCACCACGGCACCCAGCTGGGAGAAGGGATGAGAAGGGATGGAGGGTGGGCAGGAGCAAAGCCCTGGGAGCGCCCCACCAGCCCTACAGCAGGGACAGGGAAGGCATAAGGCGCTGTAGGGTTGGGTGCAGACGCAGGGCTAATGCCGTGGGCAGTGGGGCTGGAACCCACCCTATTGTGGTGCAGAGTCCTGCTGAGACCCCAGCACGTCTCCCAGTACCGGGTGTGCAGGAAGGTTTGGGGGGCAGCACAAGCCTTTCTTCTGCTGCTGGCCAGAAGGTAGCCCTGCTCCTGAGAGCCAGCAGCGCCACAGCAAAGTGGAGCTCAGCACACATCTCCAGTGAAGTTGTTAAAATGGCAGTGAATGGCATCTTTTCTGCCATCTCTGTCTTGCTACAAGCTGTGAACAGCACTAAGGCTTCAGCTTGCTGAACAGACAATACTGAAAAGACAGGGGAAAGGATAAGCATTTGATTCCAGTATAAGTAGTGTATTTATGTTTTTAATTAAACCTTTGTTTTTCAAATCAAGGGAGTTCACATGCTGTGTTAAACATTTCCTTACCTCACATGCACTGTGATATAGGAGCTGCTCCCCCCAGCATGGACATGGCAGCAGTGCGAATGGGAGCACGATGAGAAAAGCCTTTGGGCACAGCAGGGACACACTCTCCCAGCAGACACTGTTGAAGCTTTCACACTACCTTGGTGCTGGTGGCCCTCTTCTTATCTAACTGTGCTGTAGGTCACTGTCCTGTCATTGCTTTGTTGGTCTATGTAAAGGAAAAAGGAAAACGGGAGGCCAGATCCTGTTGTGTGTCCATCTCCTGTTAGACGGGGCAAGGAGAGGCAGGCTGGGGTGCATTGGAATTACAGAATTAGGTGTCCTAACCCCATCACTTATTCACAGTGACAGCTTTGACACCAGAAGAGAGGCAGTGCCTATGCCACCTTTGAAGAAGGATTAGTTATGGCTTCTTAGTCTCTTGCTTTTTCTGACTTCTTTTGGAACTTTTTTTTCTGCTAATGCAGATGTCATTGATTGCAGGTGGAGCCCACTTAGGGAGAAAAGTGTCTGGTCTTTAATTGGGAAGTCTGTTTTTGATCTGAGGTGGGGGGAAAAAAAGGGCATTTGTCTCTTCCAAACAAGTCCTCTGCATGTGCTTCATTGCCAGGAATGAATCCTGTCCTGAAATGCTACCCTTCAATGGCTATGCCTTTCTGATCATGGAGAGCAGCAGGGATGCCCTCTGCTCTGCTTGGGCTTTCATAATCAGCATGTTTGGTGGTTTCTGGGCTTCTGTATGCCTGCGTAGGAAAGAGCCTCCATGCTGGCTGTGGAGAAGCGTGTGTTTTATTTGTAAGTGCAGTAATTTGTTCACGGTCTGTGCGAGCTGGAGTAGAGGGATCTGATCAGGTTGCTCTAAAGCAAGGCTGTGATACTACAGAAACTTTGTAACAGTAAGGTTCAATTGCATCATGTAGGGCTGGGTGAATGCTGAAACAGGAGAATGCATCTGGAGGAGAGGGGAAAGGAAATAGGTGCCTATAAATTATGTTTATAAAGATGAGAGGGTTCAAGCCTGCACCTATTGCTAATTGTGGCTTGCACAGCTATGGGAGCACACTGCCTGACCTGCTGGCATGCTTGCACAGTTATGGGTTGAAATGCTGTCAGTTGTTCCACAGTCTGCTGTTGACCAAACAACAGAATTTGTTTTCTTTTTAAAAGCTTGATTGTACAAGACCTCTCTTTGCTGTTACTATATGGAGGGAGCTGTTGCATGAGCTCTACCCACAGCACTCCATCGGTGCTGCTGAGTGGAGGAAGAAGAAATAGGGCTTGCACATCCTTCTCTCTTGCCAGCATCCCTCATAGTGTGCAATTCCTTGATCTGTGCAAAAATACAGATCAGGAGTAAAATTAATGCTGTGAGTAGGATATTGCTACCAATATTATTAAAAATGCTACCAATATTATAAAAATCTGAAGTCTGGTATTCTGCTAGAATTAGATTTTAAGTTGCTTTTTAATGACCAGTTCATTCTCCAAGTTCTAAAGTATTTAGACCTCTACATAGGTCTCCTCAAACTTACAGTTATCCCCACTGAACAGCAATTCCTTCCAGTACTCAAAATCAAATGCAACATGAGTAAGGATAATAAAAGTCATCTTTTATATTTGAAGTGCTATTGTATTTTTGACCATAGCTCTGGAAAATGAGAAGTGTCATATTGAGAAAGAGCATTGCGCTGTAAGAAACAGCATTAATTGCACCTTGACACTATGAGGGTCCCAGGAGAAAAGGTTGCCATCAAAGATGCCTGCTGCTGTGACACTGTATGTGCCCCATGGTTTTTTTTGCCCTGCAGTGCTGTCAGAGCAAGTACTGCAAGATCTGAGAGATTACTTAGGCTATGAAAAGTTCAGGAGTTTTCAGTCTAAGATGCAAGCTCATTTAAGCTGTTAGAAAGCTTCCTTGCTCAATCTCCTGACAAACCCTTGGCATATACAATAATAGGGACTACCGAATCGTTGTCAGAATGATGAATCCATTCTGTTTGCATCCAGAAGGTTTTGGCTATTGAGTACATTTTTTCAAGTTGCCAAACTGATATTCTGTCAGCACAGTTGTAACACACATGGCTGTTTCGCTGCTCCTTCTGAGCTTCTTCAGCATCCCTGATTATCTTACTTGGCTAAGTTCATGAAACCAAATTTGCTTGCTAAAGCATGTGGCATAAGCGATAGGAATACCTATTTGAAATTCAGACTATATAGAATGAAAAGTCGTTGATGCAACCTGGCTGGTATAGTAAAGAGTAAATATTTCAGCTAAGATAGAGGGGAAAAATTAGATCATCAAATGCACTGTAAAGTTAGCAATACCTAAACTAATTCTTCCATGTTAAGCAATTTTAAAACCTGGTTTTTAGTCCAAATATTGCCCTGTAACATGTGTCATTGTTCCTTAATTACCTTGGAAAATAATCTAATGTTTGAATCTAATTTGTGTAGATAGGAAGAGACTGGAGATAAATGCTTTCAGATGGAAAAGCACAGCATTCTGGTACTCTGGAGATAGCAGCTTCCTTTTTGATAATTGAAACTAATCTGTAGTAGCACAGCTTGATTATGTGAAAAAAAAGTTTCTTTGTATTTTTTCCTCAACAAATTAGATGGAAGTCTGGCCTCTGAGACTCTTTAATTAACATTTAAGATTCAAGTTGTTAAATTTTTTTTCTATAGAGTCTGAATGTGTGCTTTACAATGATCACATATGCCTTCTACCTTTAATAAAGGTTCAATTTTTTTGGACAATAGCTCTTACTGTGTTTCAAATTCCCTCATTTTCTAAGATCTCTACGTATGTTGCTTTTGTTCAGTGATTTAGATTTGTTGTCTCATGACGCCTTTTAAATTGGATCCAGCTATTAGCAAAATGTACTCATTTTCCCTGAAGCTAGTCTCCCATTCTGCAGACCAAAGGCTTAGTAAACTCTAGCTGTTTTTCCTACATTTAGTAAAGGCATGGTTTAAATTACTTGCTTTCTAAGTCCTCTTTGTAGACCTCAGAAGTAAAATATTTATTTTTTTCTTGCATACATATGATTCAGAAATTTAGCAAGTGAGATCAATACAATGTAACATACAAGACTTTCTGTGAGGATGTTTGCTTTAGGGCTTGTCTGATCATTTGTGTTGGGCAGGGGAGACTAAATGAATTAAGCAAAGTAATTTATCACCTGGGTCACAAAAAAATAAGTATCACTTCAAGACCTGTTCAAAATAGTTTAAAAATAGTGTTTCTCAGGTATGCCACTGGGATCTTCTCTTCTGAGAGGCAAGCCACGTATTTGCCTTAGATGGGTTTACTCAGTCAGCTTCAAGCACAATTTCCGAAAAGGTCTTGGCAGAGGTTGCTAAGACAAGTGGACTGTCTTAGAACTGGATTATTAATGTATTTTTCTGTAAGTGTTTATTTCAGTTAAATAATCTTACACAACAGATTGTATTCTTTGAAGGCAGACTAAGACAGCATAATTTTGTTTTCTTAGCATCTTCCATTGCACTGTCAAAATACAGGTAATGTTTGAATTGCAAGTATCATTATGCAGTATTGTGTATGTTTCTTAAAATGAAATTAAAAGATAATATGGGACAACTGGACTTGTATAAGCTGCTGCTTCTAAATTTCAGACTCTCTGCTGTCTGGCAGTAGCAGCCCTCCAAGACATTTCATCCAGGTGCTAGCCAGTAGTTAGGTCTTGATATTCGTGAAAATGTAAGAGCTGGTTTCCAAATGTTGTACCTGAGACAGTGAATGTCTCCGTGTCTTCCTGCCACCAAACTGTGCCTCAGGAGCACACTACTAATGTGCGTAGCACCTTGCAAAACTCACAGTAACAATCTTTGTTTAGCTGAAGAAGCTGGTAGTGGAAACGTCTGCACCAGCTGCTAAAGCGGGGAGGGAGGAAAGAACAATTTACAGGCCATTAGGACCCATCCACAAGGATCCTGCAGTCCCAGCAGACCTCCATCGCCCCCCTGGCTGACTCTCATACTGGGGGGTACCAGCTGTCAGCCACGGGCTTGCGAGGACAGCTCTTGGCCTGGGATGGAAGGCTGAGAAAATAAATTGCATTTCCAGCTTTGGCACATGAGTCCTTGCAGCTGCCAAGCCAGTAAGAGCATGTGTGGGTGGGTGGGCAGTTACAGGTGTTGCTTCAGATCCAGACAGAGTTGTACACGCTCTCTGCCAGCAGTAACAGGAAGGATTGCTGTAAATTACTTTTCAGGTTTAGCTTGTATTGTTTATGGTGTAGCTACCCAAAATGACATATGGTGTGCATCTCTGAACTGCACAGAAGAGCACAGAGAAACATGTAGAGAGAAATGTGGAGAGGACTAATGAATTCTTATTTCTCCCACTGAGTATTTGCTCCTGGGAGGAGCAGAAAAGCCAAGAAGAGCATACACAGGATGCGGTATGGTTAGCTCAGTCCTATGACAAGCTACTTAGTTTTCAAAATTTCCTTTTGAGTCTGGTCTGTTAGAAGTGCCCGTTCACATGACTCATTCATTAGGCTGTGAAGCTGTGGGGCCTGTTTTCCTGCTCTAAGCATTGGATGAGACATTGGGAACTGTGGGGTTTTTTTCCATCCTTCTCTTATGTGAATAAAATACTCATGTTTGTGATATCAGCCTATGGAGTGGATTATACTAGAAAAGTTACTTCTTTACGCTGTGTGTATCTGAGAAATTACTGAGTTTGCTGTAGCTGCAGTTGGTGTTACGTGGCTGTCTACATGCTGCTGTGTGCAGGGTGCGGGAGCAGGTAAGTGACCGGTTCAGCCCAGGCGGTGGTGAAGATCCCTCTAGCGCTCGGAGCCAGCCTTGGTCTCCCTGCCATACTGAGGTCCCATACGAGATGAGGAGAGCCGGAGGGGCCAACCACCCCACAGGCACTTCAGCAGCCGCCGGTTCTCCTGCAGTCTGCTCTCCTGCGAGAGCATGTAAGACTTTTCAGGAAACAGGAGGCAAACGTGTAATCTGAGGATGAGTCATGCTTCTCCGGCTCAGCTGGCTACACATGAGCATTTCGCATCTGGAAATGTTCCAGGGGTGGTATTCACCCTGGGAAAGAAGGGGAAAAGACGCAAGAGAGAGAGAAAAGTGTGTGCTGTCCCAGATCTTGCTCAACAAATAAATATTTCTCTTTTAAACTATTTGAAAGGAGGTTGATTGCAGGAACCCTACGGAGGAAGAAACAATTAAGGAAATGGGCAAAGCTTAATTGTTCTGTGTTTTCCAAAGCCGCTGGGATTGAGATGATCAGGCAGACTTACACAACATCAATATGTGAGGAAGAAGGACCACATAAGTGTCCTCACAGGGAGAACTTCTGTTCTGCTCACCATGCAGCTATTATAGTCGCACCAGGAAAGGCGTAATGGGGTCAAGGTGGCTGGTGCAAGGCACAAGCCAGGCCCCTACTTTTTATTGAAAGGACTCAGAGATTTAGGCCTTGAAGTCTTATGACTTCCTCCTTTAGGAGCAATACATATTTTAATAACTGCAGGGGGAAAAAACAGCTTCACCAGGAGATATGAAGAGAGCCCCATCCCCGAATACTTTATAATCTGCTGTTTACATTTTCTCACTGAGGGCACAGTTTGATATCTTGAGCAGACACAGAACTGAACTTGATTGCTTACCTCCTGGGTAAGTGCTGTAACTGCTGGACCATGAGATGTAGAAGAACAGTGGTCACTCTCTTCTCCTTATGCTTCTCACACATAATGTGAGGATACATAAGGAATGTTTTTTTAAACATATGACAGAAGGTGCAGAATAAAGTGTATCAGATGAAGATATACAATCTTTTACGTGTGTTTATATTCTCTTTGGTTCACTCACCCTGCAGATGAGAGAGGTGCATGCCTAATTTTTGAGCCTTGAAGATTTGGTCCAGACATGTAGCTGCTTGGTGCTGTAAGAAATGCTCTGTGACAAAGCTGGATTGCCTGGGAAGATTTATTGGTGAAATGTTCTGTGTCTCCAGGGAGAAGTAGCAGCTGGGTAGGGTTTTGAAGGTCTGCATTATGGATACAGCCATCTACAATAAAACGAGTTGAATCTTGGAAAGCTATTTACTTTTGTAGATTTGGTTCTGGTTCCACTTGCAGGAATCTTTACAGCTGTTACTTTGTCACCAAAAAACTTTTAAGAGACAGTTTTCATTCCCTACCATGCATCACCCTACAACTGTTTTTTAAAATACAACAGTATTTTACATGCTGTGAGTGTAAACTCCACTCAGCCACAAAACCCATCAGCATTTTACTTCATTGATAAGCTTTTCAAACTATTTTGTATGAGAGGTCAGCTGAAAAGAGATACCAGGTACACAAAAAGGACTCTTCTAGGACCTATGAGCATTTATCATTTGTTAATTACACTGATGTCATTAACATCTAATTATATATGTCCGTGAAATTTTTTCCTGAGATCTAAAGTTTGCAAGGACTAAAAGCACAAGAAAAATATTTCCAAATACCCTATTTCCAAAAGCTGCATACTTAAGTGTGGCTTTTTTCCTCTCCCTTTCTGGCTTCCCTTCTCAATGTTACCTGTAAATCTGTCATTCAGAAAAAGGCTCATGGTTCCGTAAGTTGATATAGGCACAGTTTGGACTAATTTCTTAAAATTATTAGAGCTGCTAACCTTTTACTCTTACTATGAAGGGTCACTGTTATTAGGTGCTCTGTCTTTTAAAAGATGTTAAGAACAAAGAAACAGAAGGATTGAGAGGATAGGAAGTTTATACTGCACTTAACTGTTTTCTTTTAGGTTCAGTGCTGAGCTGCTGATGGGATAGGAAATGTTAGGTTGATCACTGCCTGCAACTGAGGAAGCCTTGCTGGAGCATAGGATAATGCTTACACCACAAGAGCGCCTAAGAACAAAGTCAGAAACTTAAAGACAACAACAAAGAAAGCTGTGTGTAATTCATGTTCATACTACTTAAATAAAAATATTTTTCAGTTGTGATTTGCTTGAAAATTTCCATAGATTTTGTTACAGTATGTTAATAACTGTTTTTGGCAAAGCGCATTTGGTAGAACAGCCCAGCTTTTTTAAGTGTAGATGGACTTTAAACATTCTTCAAGGTGCTTAAAAATGTTACTGGAAAAGATACAGTGGCAAAACTGTGCTTCCTTTATCTGAAAGCTCCTTGTTTCATCGTTTTGCATCTAACTCTTATCCTTTTGGCATGGATTTAATATTGGTACAGAATTATATTTAAGCCTTTTTACCACTTGCACTATACACTTATGTAGGGGACGTTATCAGTTGTATCTTGTGGTTCTTCCAGATGTTTGGAGCATCTCCTCCTCCCCACTTTTAATGGTATAAAAGAGATAACCTCTAGCCTAACTTAAAGGAAAAAAGGTCAAGACTGGAAGCAGTGGAGGTGCTGAAGTTGCAGATCTGTGCCTGGATCTGGGTTCATTTGCTGACGTGGAAGCAGGATTTTGTCTTTGATTGTTCTGGGTTTCACAGAGTGCTGCACCTTGAGCAGTGTCAAGAGGCATCTGCTTGCTTGCTGGGGGAAAAAACCCAGCCCACCAAAAATCCCAGCAGCAACAGCAAAACCAAACTGGTTAGGGATGTATTTTTTATCAACACTTGGATACAGTACCATTTCTTTTGTTTTCATCCCCTCTAATAATTTTTTCTCTTCCCAAAGGTTCGACATCGGTGGTGTGAACTTGTTGTTAAACACAAATATGTGGTTGGGTATCGAGATGTTGAGAAATATCTCAGAGATGATCAGGTCAGTTACATTTAACTAGTATTTTCAAAATAAGCAATTTTTTGACACCCTTAGTGTGAAACTGAAAAATTGTTTAAATATATTTTCTTGCTGCAGTTTGTCAAAAACTTGAATGTGTATTCAATTTTCGCACCTTTTGCCCCTTAAGCATTAAAGTTTAAGGAAGCCACCTAGGATTCACCTAAGCATGCTAATCTTCTGGGAAGAGGTGAAATGGGATATGTCCCCTCTTCTTTCATTTCATGCAAGCCAGAGGTAGCAGCGGTACTAGGATGATACTTCTCAGCATTGGTTCCTTTGCAGGGTGATAAAGGCAAGTCCAGCTTTTTTAAAGTCTGGGAAGAATGCAAATGTGACTGTTTAAATCCTTTTCAGGACTGCAGAAGCCCTGTGTGTTTACTGCATGTTAATGTTTAAGCTTGGGGGAAATTATTAACACTGGTTAGAGAAGGTAATTCCTGTTTGTAACAAAAATGCAACATTTTAAAATTATCTATGAAAGTGACTGGAGCTCAGCTCCAAGGTCGTGCGTGGCTGCCAGACCCTGGTGCAGGTGCAGACCCAGAAGTCTGAGGCTTTGGGTCTCTAGGTAGTAGAGAGGACACTTAGGGGGATTGGCAGGGAGTCTGGCAGGTTTCTGCACTCTGGGACCTTTTCTTTTAATTTCAGATTTTGTTTAAACTTTAAATTTCCGATTTTGTTTAAACTTTAAATTTCCCTTCTTGTTGAAGCTGATTTTCCTAATGCTTACAAACCAATGCTAGCAATTTTGAGGAACAGTATTAAAAACTGTGTTTTTTCAATGCTATCCAAATTTTTCCTCTCCTGAAACTGTCCAAACATTAAGTACAACTGTAAAAGTCAGTGTGCAAAGCTGCTAATATTTTGTCATGTGTATAATCCTGCTTTGATAAGTGCAGCTTAACACTTACTGAATTCCTATAACTAGGTGAAAAAAAATGTATCATCAATAAATAGTGGCACTTCCCAATGTTTCCCATTAAGTTACCCAATGCTTTGCTACCTGCCGTTAAAGGGGCACAGACCTGGCCGCCTCCAGGTGCCCTGTTATCTTTCTTGATAGCTGCGATGTCCAGAATGAGTAGTTAGGAAAAGCCTGCCTTCATACCAAGCCAGAATCTGTGCATGTTCAGCAGTATCTTAGATGTAAAGAGGAGAGTGTGAAACACACACCTGACAGCATTCAGCTGATGTCCAGTTACAGAACTTCCAAATGGAAATTTTTAGAGTGAGTGGACTGTTCTGGTTGATGTCCTCTTTATTTGTGTGTGTGTGCAAACGTACCAGTTGGAAAGAAAATGTGTATGCTGCTGAAGGAAGGATAAGTTATTTTCTTAAGGGGCATTTGGAAATATTTCAGGTAGTAGATAAAAGAAAACAGATTTCAACTTGAAAAGCAGCAAGAAAAATGGAGTGAGAAAGCATTTTCTTGTCACGACATAACATATACCTCTTACATTAATTTTCTGTTCATACACACCCAATACAACATATAGACAACCATCCTATATGGTGCACGTTGTCTACCTGGACTTTAGTAAGG
>NW_010210271.1:0-802 GCF_000695765.1 Mesitornis unicolor
GACTAATAAATAATATAATGATAAATAATAAATAATATATATATTTGAAGCCTTGAAAATGTAGGTCTATTTTATCTAGTGAGGAAAACTCTGCATGGTGTAAAGAAGGATTTAGAGATGAATGGAGGCAAGAGTTTGCCGCACACCAAGCCCCAGCTTTCAGGCGTAACCATCTGCAGTTTTATTGCACATTAACCGTAATTAAAAGGCAACTGGATTAGTGGGCTTTGGTACTAGAGAGGATGCATGACTGGAAGATGTGAGCTATAAAAAATATACGTTCTGATGTGGCCCACTGGTGCTGAGGATGAAGGGAAACGGTGGCACAGCAGGGGTGGTGTTGGGTCTTTGTGTTGGGACTGTAAGGAATTTCAGCTTGCTTTGGGTTGTGTATTTGAAAACCATCGTTATTATTTGCTTTTGTAGCTTCCCATACAGGATTTTTCACTTTACTGGAAGTTTTGAAGTTAAGAAAAAGATTGCTTTAGAGATTTTTCTTTCCCAGTCTTAAATCAGCGTTACTTCATTACGTGATAGAATGATTTGAACAAACTAGAGTTAGTAAGTCTGAGTTTTACTTCTAGCTTTCCTTTAGAAGTTAGTGAGAAAGGTGATTTTTAAAAATCAGAGATCCTAGTGCTGTAGAAGTTGATATGCTGAATAAAAACACGTTTAAGCCTTAACTTTCAGGCATGGTTTCTGAAAACCTTATGTATGCTGGAACCCAAGAGTTCATTCAGATTCAGTGAGTTTAAGATCTGCTTGCAGTGAGGTTTTATATATAATTATATATATTATATAT
>NW_010210272.1:0-1070 GCF_000695765.1 Mesitornis unicolor
ACCCCAAACCCTCACCCCACGGCACCCCAAATTCTCACCCCATAGCACCCCAAATCCCATGGTGCCCCAGACCCTGCAGGCGGCAGATTTTGGGTGGGCAGGAAGGCACAATCCGGCCACAGGGACTGCACAAGCTGCACAGGGGCACTGTGCGGTAACGGAGGTTTTAAAGATTCAGGTAGGGAAATATTTGCTTAAAAATCAGAATTTAGAAGGGCTGAGCAGATCTTTTCACTTATTTCTTCTGGGGATGGGGGGGACGTGCTTTGCTCTTAAGGAAGAAACCTCCAGGCCCGTACGCCACAGCAAAAAAAGGCAGCGGATTTCGGGAGCCCTCCCTTGACGAGGGAGCCTGGGGGTTGTCATTTTGGGGGAAGCAAAAGCTATGGTTGTGACCGAGACCTTTCAGACTCTCCCACCCCCAAAAAATGGGGCAGGGGGCCCTGACTCACCCCGATGGTGGAGGCCATGTAATCCGCACACATTTCGGCAAAGTCCCGCTCCAGCACCCCGTAGTAGAGGCCATAAAAGAGGAGGGAGATGCCAAAATCCATGGCGTCTTCGGGTTTGATCCTGCAACAGAGCGACCAATGGCACCAAGAGCTTTATTTTGGGGGGGCAAAGCCAGCGTGCAGACGCAGCCCCACGACTGGGAGCCCAAGATTCACTCACCGGAAGAGAAAATTGAGCCCGAAAAGGGTGAACATCACAGCCATGTAGCCCACAATGCCGGTGGCGTAGCTGATCTTGTATATTAGTAGAAACCATTTATAAACCAGCCTGCGAAGATGGAAAAAAACCCCAAGGATTTAAGGGTTTTATTTGTCCTGAATGAAGCTGCACCAAGCCCTTCAGGAGTACTTCAATTTTAAAGCCGATTTTAAACCTACACCTCCCCACCCGCAGAGGAAACAGAGCTTGAAATTCCTAATTCAGGTAAAGTCCTAATTTCAATTCAAGCACCCGGTTTCCTCTTTTTCCTGAGCTCAAGCCAGAGTTCACTGCTCAACAAGAATGGCTCAAGGCACCCAGCTCTGTGTCCGTCTCCCACAGCATCCTCCTGGAGAAGC
>NW_010210273.1:0-54683 GCF_000695765.1 Mesitornis unicolor
AGGCGCTGCAGGACATGGCACGGCCGCTCAAGCAGTGGCTCTACAAACACCGCGACAACCCCTACCCCACCAAGACCGAGAAGATCCTGCTGGCCCTCGGCTCCCAGATGACCCTGGTGCAGGTAAGGAACCACCTACCTCCACCTGTCCTGTGCTCGTCCTTCCCTCCAACCACCCCAGGGTTCCCTCTCTAGCAGGACGGTATCCTTCAAACAGGAATTCTCACATCTGGGCTGTCCTGGCTGGGGAAGTGCTAAAGGCAGTCGGCAAAAGGTGTGTGCTTTCCCTTCTAGGAAAAGAGGCCATTTAATTTCATTCTTAAGTATAGTGGAAATATTTTTTGCCTAGTCTTTAAAAATCTTCAGGTAAAAAAATAATCAGTAATAGGAGATTTCAGCATAGAATAGGAATTGTCAAGGAAGTTGTATGGCATTACTCCATAATTACTACCTTTTTGAAAATGGGCTAGAATGGAAACAGTTACAGTGTTCTGCTAATAATCATCACCTGTTGCACAGCCATTAGTGTTACCATACACACTGTGTGCAGCAGCTCAGCATGCAGTGACTCTGCTTCACAGTCTTGCAGGAATTACCATTATAGTGCAATTAGACATGGGGAGTAATTGTTTTGCTCGCACGTAAAACTCCGCTGAAATGACTGGCAGTTGTGTTGCAGTGAGAGGTATAATGTTGTCTGCAAATGTTTATAAATCTTACTTCTTTGTTCTCTTTGCCATCTGGCACTCCTTTAAATATGTGGTTAAATGCTATCGGTTGCTGAGTGATGCAATCTCAGGTCTGGATGCTGTGAAGATTTATCCATTGTGAATAATTTAATTTCCTTACTAGAAGCTACTGCTAGGTGCATAAAATGAAACACATGTGTTTGCAGGATCAGGTCCTCAGGGCTCTGCCTAACACATTATGTGTCACTTTGCTAAGGATGTGAAAATATCAAAATAACATGAAGTTTTAGAAAAAGAAGGTGGTAATTCAGCATTGTTATTTCGAATACTCCTTCAAAAAAGCTGGTGCTATGAACTTCAATCCTAGTAACAGCAAAATGGGAAACTTTTACACTTTAGTACCTCACTGTGAAACTATTGCACTAGGAGAAACACTATAGCTTTGACAAAAATAATATTACTGTCTTAGAAAATGCCAGTTATAGCTGGAAGCTATAGTTAAACCAACTTTTCTTGCTTTTAAAAAAATATGCGTGAAAGATTTGCTCAGACTTAGAAATATGATTACATAAACACTTTCCATTCAATGCCACAATTCAGTCGGAGTCATTTATTGGACTATGGCTTTTAGAATATTCCTGTATTTTTACATGAGATTTAAAACATACATCCAGAATACACATTAGGAGACTTTCACATTAATGACATCTTGAGGAGTTCTTCTGTTCTTTTATAAATGCCATGGAATGAACAGACAAGGGAAAAAAGTGGTGGGTTTTTGGAGTATTTCTCTTGTGGCAGCTTTGATAAATCCTGATGGTGATATGCTGTGTTAGCCTCTGTAAAAGCATCGAGTGAGCTATGGCTGCTACTCCAGAGAGCTTTGCAATCTACATAAGGTGTAGAATAAAATTAAAAAGAACGATGGAGGGCTATATGTATCTTTGTTAGACTCCTGTGAGTACAGTGGGTTTTCCCCGAAGCTGAATTCGACCAGCATTATTTTTATGAACTGTAATATTTGAAAGAGTTGTGGAAACAGCACATTTTCATTTACAGAAGCACACCATCAAAAAGAAACCCCAGATGTTTCTTCCATCATTTGGGTGCAATGCTCTTTTAATCCATGAGTATGATAGCATCAGTACGAGAGGTAAATACATATGTCTGGCACCAGCAGCAGTTCCTCAGCCTGGAAGAACAAAACAACACACGCCCCACATCTACTTTTCAGATGCCCAGGAAGAACAAGACTGTCATCCATATCAAAATTCTTGTTCTCTCAGAGTGAGAGAGAAAGCGCCAGGCTGTGATCTCAGTCATGCTGGGTACATCTGAAATAGCTTCCCCAAAGGCTATGCTCTTCCAGCTGGGTGGCTTAACCAAGAGTGGTCTTGGAACTGGGCTTTAGTATCTGTTGGAAATCTTTGCTTCTCTCCCAGGAGGGACACTTTGCGAAAGCATCATCCAGGGTCTCTTGCAAGTGCTTTTCTAATTTAGTAACACCAGACGTTGTTAGAGAACCAGGAATCAGTGTATGATGTTTTTTTCTGAGTTACACATCCTCACGTTCACTTACCTGTCTCATATTTTCTGCTCTTCTTCCATTTCTTGGTGCTATCCCATGGTGTTTGCTCTTGCCCCCACACTTTTTCATTCCTGTGGAGGCTGTTGTGCTGACAGCTATTACCTCCGCTCGGCATCCCTTGTGTGCTGATGCCTTGTCTTGGGAAGCCCTAGGGAAGACCGAAGATACTGTTGAAAATCCCTCTTCGGTTTCTGCCAAAATGCCATTTAGGGGATGAAAGGTTGAGGTTTTTTTGTTTTTCACCTGACTGCTGACCTTGGAAAAGGTCTTCAGCAGCTGCCTGGAGTATGATTTTTGTCACAATAACACTGATAATAGAGCTGTAACTCTTCTCCACCTGCTTTGCTTTCATCTAGTGAACCTTATTCCAATATGTACCATCTATCTAAAAGAGCTTTTGTAGGACTATGGCATATATAACACCAGTCCTTCTGTGAGAAAAGGAGGTGAACATCCAGCCCTGTTTTCTGCTGTTGTTATTATTAGGACAATATTTGCATGTCAGATCTTCCACAATTTTATTTTAATTAGTTTTGCTATCACCAAGTTGGCTAATTTTAAATTAACTTTTTTCTACTTTATTATTACTTTGGCTTTAGCACCCTACTAAGCCTCTGTTAGCCCCAGTGGGACGCAAGGGGGGCTGTTGCCTCTCCGTGTCCGACTGCTGCAGATGGAAAGTCAAACTCTAGGTAGGATTTCGCAGGAATCATAAATCCATCTTGTTCCTTAATAAATAGTAGCAAATCCTCGGGCAAATTCTGGGCTGGCTTATTCCTGAGCAGGCCAAAAAGGTCTTCGGGAGTCCTTGAGGCAAATGTTATTGCAGCTTTCAGTCCAAGAGTCCAAAGTTTTCTACTTCCTCAACTGCCAGAGCAGGAAACCAAAAAAGCAATATAGTTTGAAAAGGCATTTTATGTTTTACTCCAATTAGATTCCAATTCAGAATCCAATAATTTGTCCTATTAATATGCTACATTTTCATTTGTATTATTACCACAGTTCTTGATTTATTTTAGTTTAAATTTTGGTTTAGGCATTCTTGTGAAATAAAAAAAAGAAAAATGGCTGTGTGCTCCTTCCAGAAAGAAATATGAATGGTCATATTGTTGAAGATAATTTTTTTTCAATACTATAATTAATATATTGGTTATATACTGCAATAGATTTAATAGTATTCAGATTCACAGAGGCGTATAAGGATTACTGAAGGAGGAGAATCGCTTGATTTCTGTTCCCTTTCTCAAACTTTGGCCACTCTTAAGAAGTGAAGCAGAACAAATTACAATAAAATTGAAGAGTCTCTTCAGAAGCAAAGCCAAAGGGTCAATATTTCATCATGCCAATATAAGTACCTGATGCTTTTTGGAAATGACTGAGCTGCTGTAAAATACGAGTGCTGGAAAGCACATCTATTGTCGTTCTTGTATTTTGCCTTTTATTTCTTGAAGAACTACATGATTGTTACTTTACTTTAAGAATAGTCAGTTTCATCATGCTCTTTTTTTTTTTTACAAGATACTTAGTTCTTTGGGAGGTTTCTGCAACAAAGATTTTCCCACTGGCTTGTATGTAAATCATCATTTTGAGTTTTTTATTATTTTTGGAGGTCACAATAGTGTAACTTGGGGCCATCGTAAACCTGGATTTTTTCAGCTTAGGTTGTTTCTTTGTGTAATAGGTTAGGTAAGTGTGGTGCAAACAGGCACTGTAGGGAGTGGAACCTACAGCAGTAGGCATGCAACTTTTTAAAGACCACGTGGATACACAAGGTAACATTTGAGCCTGGATGAAGTTAGTTACAAAGCTGTCCTTGGCTTTAAAGAAGCCAGGAACAGGCTGTAAGGACCCAGGCAGTGGTTGGAGTTTGGGGTGGGCGTGCGGTCCAGTACAGCCTGTGGCCATGCAGCCTCTTCCAGTCCACACACCTGGAGATTGTCCAGGACTTAAGAGTGGGAGAGAAGTTGAATCTCTTGATGTCTTAGAGATTAGGATTTTCCAGCAATGTACAGCAGTGCTCAAGAGCAGGAAAGCACACAGCGATACCGCACCACAGAGCTAGACTGAAAATCTCTTAAGTGGATTTGCCTAACTTTCCTTCAGCTTTAATGGGCCTTGTTGTAATTGCATTTGGGATAACAGTTTCTGGAGTTGCTGCTTTGTGCTTTAGCAGAAAGCTGCTCTTGTAAATGCTGACTTCAGGTTCTTTCATAATGATCAAATACTACTATTTCCTCCTCTCATAGCAGAAGACTTAAAATATGACTCATCTTTTCATATTGATATGCAGAAAGCAAAGCATTGGCATGGGAAGAATGAGCCCAAAATAAACCAAGAGTACCATGCAAAAATCACTCTGCTAAATTTAATTGCTTTTATGTATGAGTCACACTAATACTACCCTATCTTTCTTTTCTGTGCGTGGCACTTCACTGATGAAATATTTCAATATGTAATGAAATGGAGCATAATGAAATCTTTCTCATGAGAGGTTGGAAAACTCATGAAAGTTTTGTAAGATGCTGCAGTAACTGTGGTAACATTCAGTGGAACTCTGGATGGATTCATCTCAAGCGTTACATACTGGATTTCAGAGTTATCCTAAATCATGCAGCAGCCAGGTGATTGCTGCTTTAGCTGAGCAGTCTGGAGTGAGTTTGTTAACAGCATTACAAAGTGGATGGATTCCAACCCACCCTTTCTGGTTTACTGTAATGATTGCTGTGTCAATATGATGAATATAAGCAAGTAGCCTTGAAAGAGAGTTGAAATTACTTATTCTTCTCTGCCAGCTACAGTTTTGGTCTCCTAACCTGTCACACTAAACTACATGTTTTGTAAAGTTATGTGTTTGGCATCTGAGCGCTGATCCAGGGCTCACTCTGTTTTCAGTAGAACCCTGTTTTATGTAAACATGATTTTAAGTAAAATCAAAGTGACAGGCTTAAGGCGCCACTGCTAAGTTCTGGGTGGGACTCTGAACTAAGTTTTGTTTTTCCTTTGAGCAGATAGTGTTTATTTTTCTCATAATCACCCTAGAAAAGATTATCGATCCAGAGTAATTGCCTAAATACTTCTATGCAATTTATACAGCCTTAGCTAAAATAGACAGATGACAAAACTAGGGCCAAAATCCAACACTGAGGTCTACAGTTCAGATCTCTGGTAGGTGGGGTAGCATGTATTGATAAAACATTTTAACTTGCTTTGCAGGTTAACATAAATGTTATGATCATTCCCAGGTCAGAATATGACTGCAGCAGTCTCTGGCTTTCTCTGCATGCACTTTCACCACACAAAGATGTGAGTGGGGCCGTAGACTCCAACATTCTTTACATTCTCCTTTGCAAGTAATGCTGCACTGCCTTTTTTTGCAGAGGTCATGTCAAAATGCACTTATTCCTGCAAGGAGTAAATAGCATTTTTAAGACCTGACTTATCATTAAACAAATATTGTTAGAGTGTAGGTAGCTTGCCTCCGCTCTTGCTCATAGTAAGGTTATGGTAAGGTCACTCTGTCAGTATCAGTATTTCCTATTTTACATATTTTTAAGTTACAGTAGAGTCAAGGCCAGCATTTTCTCAGGTATGCTTTTGTGCAAAGTTACTGCAAGTACATGCATCGCATTTGGTGGTTTGATAGATCTGCTGGCACAGAAGACTGTACCATGCCCTTTTGCTCCTTTGGTGCCTAAAGCACTGTGATATGCTTGTGTTTGAGGCTGACTTTGTGGTGACCCTGCATGCTAAAAGGGTACTAACATGTTTCTGCTTTGCAGTGTCCAACTCTAAGAATGCTCTGCAGCTGAGAAGGAAGACAAGCCAGTCTCTTGTTCAGTCATCACCTTGTGAGGAATATGCATCTTCACTGGTTTTTAAGGTTTCCATAACAGAAAGAGTTCATAAAAGCTGCTGCTCTGTAGAGCAAGTATGAGCAAGTTGATTTCTGCAGTGACTCCCAGTGCGTTACATTCTGAGTGAGACTTTCCCGATACCCGCTGCCTGTTAGGCTTAGAGTACTGATAAAGCACAAAGGAGAAGTTGGGCTTTTTTTTTTTCAAGAGAAACTAATACATTCATTTGTACACAGGTATCAAACTGGTTTGCCAATGCAAGACGTCGCCTGAAGAATACTGTCAGGCAACCAGATCTTAGCTGGGCTTTACGAATAAAACTGTACAACAAATATGTTCAAGGAAATGCTGAACGACTCAGCGTGAGCAGCGATGACTCATGCTCTGAAGGTTTGTTGATGCTCTTTTTATCAGTTTTAAACCTATTAAAATTTATTTAGGCAGTATCAGGTGCCCTAAGTTAGCTCTGATTTCTCACAAAACTCCCTCAGTGGATCTGCCTTCACTTTTTGTGAATTAGGTGCCATGTTTGGCTCCCAGCTACTATTCAGCCTTGCAAAGCGGGGTTGTGTAGGTTAATTGGGGTAACAGTCTGGTTGCATGTTATTTGCATGTTTCATATAGCATTGTTACTGGAAAGATGGTTGTTAGTTTATTGAATTCTACAAGCCTATTCCTTTAATCTGCAGTAAAGGAAAAAATTGATTACATATGTTAGTTTAGGTAAATGAGAGATCTCTTGACTGTTACTTTCCTTGATGGAAGGGCTATAGCAGTATCACATAATACACAAGAGAATCTGATTAACAAGAAAATCTGATTAACTTCAGTAGGGCTTATTATATGGTAAACTGAATACTACTGTCATTTATTTTATGTATATTACCAGCAAATGTTTTCCTTAAAAGGTGCACTGAAATTCTCTTCCATATCCAAATTAACAAATGTAGAATTTTTTAAATAGCGCCCTATATTTTTTTAATAGAATGTTTGTATTAATTATGTCTGTGGGCAGTTTTTTTTTAGTCAGTTATGACATGGACATACATTGACAGGAACAAATACTACAGAACATTGGCAGAAATCTGTGGATTTTTAGAAGAATATGTTTCAATTTGTACTCAGTTTCAGTTCTTTTTGTTCCAATTTCAGTTTGTACTCACATTTATTTGGTATGCACTTCCCTTTAGAAGATTGGTTGCAGGACAATTAAACAAGTAGAATTTAAGCAAATAAGCTTAGATATACTGTAGTATTCAGGAGAACCAAATTTCAAGTTACGATACTAAGAATTCAGTGTATTCACACACATTTTTAAATGTTTATCATTGATTTATGGCACTTCTCAGTTTTTTTTCTACCTGCCTTGCATTGCTCATGAACAAATTACACTCGACTGTTTTCTACAGTTAGTTAATTTGGGGTAGCTGGAACATCTGAGAACTCTGGGAACTACCATGAGCAATGTGTGAACAGAAGAAAATAAAAATCATTGTCTAATGCTAGACTCTAAAAGTTGTCTAGTTTTAGCTGTATTTACAGCAATTTAAAACATGTAGAGAAAGCCTCTTGTTGAGTATTAGGTATTTGTTTTATTACTGTATCTGTATTCTTTTGTTTTCAGATGGAGAAAATCCTCCAAGAAACCATATGAATGAAGGGGGATATAACAAACCAGTTCATCACACTGTGATTAAAACTGAAAGTTCAGTAATAAAAACAGGAGTGAGACCAGAAACAAGTGCCAATGAGGATTATGTGTCACCCCCCAAGTACAAAAGCAGTTTATTGAATCGTTACCTAAATGACTCATTGAGACATGTCATGGCTACTAATGCAGCTATGATGGAAAAAACAAGGCAAAGGAATCACTCTGGTTCGTTTAGTTCCAATGAATTTGAGGAAGAATTGGTGTCTCCGTCATCATCAGAGCCAGAAGGCAATTTTGTCTACCGGACAGGTAAGGGATTCTTTCTGCATTATTTCTGACACAGCTTTGGTGCATAGTGTCACCTGGAATGAGTGTCACCCTTTATAAGAGTGGATAACTCCCAGCTGTGAGGAAGAGGTAGGCTCTGAAATTTAAGGGTGGCTGTTTGTGGCACTAACGTGAACCATATGCCCCACAATGGAGTGCATGTGGACACTTTCCTCTGTTGTACAGCATCTTTCCTATCCTCAGAGTGCCTTCTCTGGTGTGTGGCCCTTTGGTGCTCATGCATCTTTTGGGAATACATGGTTTAGTTTAGGCCAATTTCTGTGTGGCTCTCCAGACACAGTGCACTGCACTAAGGGGCCACAGTCTTGGCCATTGAATACCTTGGCTTAATGTTACTTTGAAGTGTTACACATAATTTATTATTTTAATCTTACCAATAAAAAACATAGAATCATAATTTATATCACCAGCTCTGTTACCAGTCAGAGAAAGGCACATGGGACTGCCTGGTTTGTGCCAGTGAATTGCTGTAAATCAAGGCAAGATTCAGGACCTGCTCAGATCTCAGTGGGGCAGAGAGGGCTGTAAGGCTCTTCCTGTGAAACTTGTTGTGTGTTTCTTTGTGTATCTTCTAGATAAGGCAAAGGCTGTCCCCTCATCTCTGAAAAAAAAAAAGTTTTGCATCCCAGGCTCTGGAGGTCTCCGCCAGCGTCTCAGGGTTTCCACCCATTGCAGCAGCTCTTCCTGTTGTCCCAGGGCCTTTCTCAGGGGCTTATTCTGCCAAGGACCACCCTGCAGGCAGCACTGCTTTTGGGATGGATAAATACTGATGAAAAGTACTGGAGGGGCTTTGCACTAACGCTAGTATAGATTTAGATGTTGTACTTGGTTGCCCTCCGCTTCCCTGGCAGGCAGGTTCGGGTGCCCCTTGCCTTTGCAGCCTCTCGAGTTTGCAGCCTTTGCCTCTCTTTCCTGACGCATTTCATGTGATTTTTTTTTTTTTTTTTACCTGTGGTGTGGCCAGAAGGGTTTCAGGAGGCTGAATTCTCTGGTGGGGATAGAAGAACGTTGATGCATGCAGGTTGTCAGGAGATGATCAAGAGGAGAGTGGGGGGCCCCATAGAGAAATGTGATCTCATGGGGAGCAAGAATAGTGCATGCAGGATGAATAAGTTTCAAAATTAACTCTCTCCGCTTTTTTTTTGACATACCAAATGCATTTGGTCCACATTATGGGCGGTTTGTCTGCCAAGTTTTATTTTTAAGTGAAAAGTTACTCGAGAACAGATGCAGCAGCTCAGATTTGTAAACTTCTGTTTTCCTGTACTTCTATGCTGTAACTTAAAAATGGACAAAATTACTTTTAAATAATTGTAATAAATTTGCTACTGCATTAAGTTCTTCTTGCCAAGTTTCAAGCTGCACTGAAAAATGCAGTCTTTAATGAGAAGGCTGAGACAGGCTTGCTGTAACTGTGTGAGTTCACAAGCTGGGCTGGAATGACTGAAAACCAGAATATTTGTTCTTAAGGTTCGTAACTGACATTCTTGGACCTCTTCTTGAGATTGTATTTAAGTCAGTTCTTAAATATCTTTGTTAATGTTTCAAAGTGTTATGGGCTTTGATGAGAACACACCAGCAGCTCTCAGGATATGGTTTTATTCTCTTTACACTTCTAAAGCAGACAAGTAGTAGCCTTGCCAATAGAGAGAAAAGGATCATGTGCACACATGATATAATTTGGTATATCCTTCCTATATATGTGTGTACATTCAGGAAATAATAGGGACAAATAGGCTTTTTTCAGCTACAAGATTCCAGTCCCATTAGTGATTTTCTGATGATGCTGTAACATGCAGGAATCAAGCCCTTCACGAACAAAGCAGATGTTTTCAAGTTATCATCCATTCATGAGATTTACTTACAAACAGATTAAATTATCCAAATGATTGTTAGATAGGAAGAGATAAATAAGGATGCTTTATTTTTTTATTTGGGGTTTTTTTTCTGTAATTCGGATACCTGGGATGGCAGTTCTCAGTGCAGTCGTGTAGCAGACCTGTATCTGTGTTCTCAAAAATATGCAATGCATTTTGGTTAAGCAAAATAACAGTGTATGGTTGACTGTACCACTCATACCTTCTTGCAAGCAGCAAGTATATTTTTAAGTGACATATCACTAATAAAGCACTGTGTTTTTTTTAAGTGAAACAGCTTATTTTTAACACGAAGGGTTGGAAACAGAATTGTGAAGTCCCTATTAGGTGCTTTAACTTATGACAGTATTTTTACTATTTCAAAAAGCACAGAGTGAAAACTGATTGACGTTTTATCTTTGAGAAAGGTTTGGCAAGGTTGCTGTGTTTCTAAGAGCAGGCAGTTATTGGTGTTGAAGCAAATTCTTTATTGTGCTACCCTGGAAAAGCAGCTTTTCATAGTAGATCATGAGTAGAAAGCTTACTCACCACGTCTGGTTCATGTTATGGGTCAGACCCTGATTTCAGGTACATCAGTGTGTCCGGAGCGGCTTCACTCACCCAGTGCCCGGGGTCAGTGTGGCCATGTGCGTCTCAACAGCCTGCCCCAAATTAACAGGGTACACATGATTATGACAAATGATGATGACCATGACATAAAAAGGAAATTTCAGTTCAATATTTATAAGGAAAATGGCTGTTTCCCATTTCAGGTATCAGCATGCTTATAAACACGGGACCATACGCTGCTCTAGAATACAGAACTGGGAAGTCCAGTGTAAAGGTGAAGGACAGGCTGTATAACCAACTGTTGGGAGAGCGGCCTCGCTTTATACCTCTGTGGGATTATGGTGAGGTTGCGGGAAGTGGCTTTAGTGCTGGGGTGGGAGCAGCAAACCTCGAGCTGGGTCCCCGTCAGGTGCGGTGCCGACGCTGCTCCAGCCCGCTCCGGCTGCGTGGCTTGGGGAGCTGGGAAGCCCCAATGCAGGCAGCCAGGAGAGAGTGCAACTATACGTGGATATGTCACATATGTAAGTGTTTCTGTCGTAAGCTGATACGTTTATGTATATAATGTGACATATGCGAATGTGTTCACTTAAGGCAGAAAATTTCAGTTCGGATTAATCCTAGTGCAGGTATCATATATAAATATATGTAATTGGTCAAATATGTGTCTTAAACTGACTACTGAAAGTCTTGGTTCAATGTTTTTGTTTAGTTAAAAATCTGTGTTGGAGAACAAGTTTTCATTAACTCCTTGGCATGCTGTCATTCACAGCAGGTTCGCTGTGTGACAGGAGTAACTAAAACCAGACTTGCCTATCTGTATTTGTTGTACAAACGCATGCAGAAACAAGAGTCTGACTGCAACAAGCACTCCAGAAATCTATAAGAAAAAGAGCTAATAATTTTTGTAGTGAGGCTGGACCTAAATCTAAAATGGCAACATCGGTCTTTGGTTTACGGATTACTAAAATGCTGACTTTTTCTGTAACCGTGCTGCACTGCTCTCTGAGCACCCTATCGTCGGTCACCTGCAGGGACAAAATGTTCTGCATCGTTACAGCGCAAGGAAATGAAAAATCCCAACTTTCTGGGGTATTGCTGTCTGGTCAGCTGCATTTGATGAACGAAAGCAAAAATTAAAATGAGAAAGATGAAATGGCAGAACAGGGAGTTTACTAACTTTTTTTGTAGGCAGATTTTCATTGATTTCACTTTCTGTGTTACGTAGCACAGTAGAAAAGCCAGAGCAAGTAAAAATAGTGAGGAAACTAAAGACTTGCAGGCCTGGAAAGGAGGGTGGCTTTTTAAAAAGCCTCTTGAATGACTGGTTTATTTTCAAAGATTTTTTATCTCTATTTTTAGATACACTCAGAAGTGTGCTGTGTTTCTGATGTTTTCATTACTACTGCCTTTTTCTTTCCTCTCACCTTCCTCCCTTTCTTTCATTTGGATCCTGCAAAATCTGTGATTTACTAAGCATGATCCTGGGTTGTTTATTGTAGTGCACCGAGCACCTCTGATGAGACCCTCAGCACACCGCAGGATCAGGCCCACATTCATACAGAGCACTTAAATGTAAGGGTATGGCTGTGCACATAAGTACTACGGGGCAACACACTCAAACTGCAGAACACTGCTGTGATTTTGTGTGGTCCTTGCCAACTTCTCCTCGCAATTTAACATTTTTAGAAATTAACATGTAATTTAAAAATGAGCTATAAAATTTAAAAGCGTAATATGAACACAATGGAACCTGTTTTCAGAAATAACTCCAGGGACTCGCAAAAACCGCCAGTACTAGTGATTTTTGCAAGTTTGATCTAAACCGTGCTGGAAACCTTGGGGATACTTAAAATAAATGGTAACCTGGGAGAGCTGAAGGAGGTCCTTGTTGCAGATCCTAATGTCATCCAGAAGTGAAATGGAAAAGGGGAATGTCAAGTACAGTATTTAATGCATACAGCAGCATAACTGCAATTTGAAAGCTACACAGTTAAGATCATATTTCTGCAGGAATTTTATTATTACATGACCTGATTCATCAACACTGAAATAGCATGGCATTGAGAATTGAGGAGAGGATTGTGTTTAATTTGCTGTTCTGTTGTTTTTTCTAAAGAAAGATTAAAAGGAAACTGCTTTACTACAGGGACAGTGTCAGGTTTAATATACCAGATGTGGTAGCCTAAAGTTGAGAATTTTAAAGATCCTGCCTGCTCCCCACTAGTTGAGTTGGTTATTCGCTTTTTTGCATCTCTTTCAGTTTGAACAGCAAAAATCAAATAAGCTGATTTTTTAGTTCCTTTTAGTTTCTCAGTGTTCGAGCTGCAAGGAGAATTGGTCAGGGTTATTTCCACATTTCTTTTGTGGAAAGGTAGCAGTTTCAGCCTCTCTCAGGTCGGAGAGTGGAGGAAGAGAGTGCTGGGTGGGCTGGGAGCACCAACGGTGCGGGGGTCAGAACACCTTCCCAAAAGCCTGGGTACCCAGGGGTGCCAGCAGGCAGGGGAGAGCTTTGCCTGGAGCCAGCCCCGCCAGAAGGGGAAGCAGTGCCCCTGGCAACGTTAGCTTTTCTGAGCAATTTCTCTCCACTCCTTGCTTTTAATGGTCAGTTTTGTGGGAAAAGAGAGTACTTGTTTTCTCACAGGTGCTGGGCACAAACACTGTGCATCCTTGTTTTTTTCTGTTTGTTTTCAGATGCAAATGCATACGAATGTTTCGGGCTCCATAAAAACAAAAAAAGGTGCATGTGACCTCTGCTGCTGGTTTTGCTTCTGTTGATGTCATGGCAGATTTTCCAGGTACTTCAGTAAAAACTCGCTTGAGCCAGTTATTTGGTCACAGAGGATTTTCTTCAAGGCAGCTTATTTCAGGGCAGCACATCTCACAACTCCTGACAGCTTTATCATCACAGAAGATGAGATGTTCTTGCAGGAATGATTCGAAATGGAAAAGATGACAACATCTGACCAAAAAATCAGAGAGATTAAAAGAATCAGGGGATCAGCCATGTTTCCATGGCCACAGGTTGCTGCTGCCTGTGCTGGTATAGCAGCCTACCTGTGTTTCTCCAAGACCGTTAAAATTTCCCCAGTGCAAATATTCACAGCAGCAGCCAGAAAAGCAGCAGACCCCTGTGCTTGCCCAAGACCTCTCTCAGACACAGCAGGAAAAATGTATGGTGCTGTCACTGAGTGCTTACAACTATGTATTTTTATGCTTTTCTTCAGAGTTAGCCAGTGCTCCAGGCCTCAGCGAAGGCTGTTCCCTGGCAAGCCTCAGGCATCATTTGTTTAGTTAAGGTGTGTGTTCAAAGAGAAGGAAATATTTATCCCTGTTTTCCTATTGTTCAAAACGTCTTCAGAATTATGCTAAGTCTTGAAACCTGGGGCCAGTCCCAAATGAGAATGTTTCAGGAAATCATGTGCATGGAAGAGCACATGATCATAAATCAGACTGTTTTCCAGTTTTAGCTGTAGACTGCATGGCTAGTAATGAATATAATAGGGAAATTACTAAGAAAATTAGCAGTTAATTTAAAGAGTATTTAAAGAGTGTGTGAAACTACAACTTAGGAAAACTGATTTTTTGAAACTGATGCGATTCCTTCTCCCCTTCCACTGCCTGAGCAGAATTTCCCCAGTACCCAAATTTCCGTGCAGCTCTCCTACACCAGACACATTGGGCCTCTGTGCTGCCTTGCAGCATGCCAGTGGTCCTAGTGTTTGCCCTGGTTCAGGGGATGTTCAGCCTTGCAAACACTGGCTGGCTGCAGCCACTGTGAGCCATTGCATGTGTTGCAAAAGGAAGCACTACTCAAACAAGGAGGGCAGAAGGGAATCTGGGGGGAAATAACAAGGTGAGATAACAAGCAAATGCACTGGCTGAAGCAGCAGCAGAAACCTCTGGGTGCAGCATCGGGCAGGACCATGGATTTGGATCCCGTGGGTTGTCCCCGTAGCCTGGCTGCCTTGTGTTGTGTTGGGGGATGCGGAGGGACCCCGCCATTGTGGCTTTCTTCTGATACGCTTCTGGGGGCGTGAGGGAGGGCAGTTCTGCTTTTCCCCTACCTGGGAACCCAGCTGTTTGTGCCAAAGAGTGGATGTAGGACAATGACCATGAAAGACTGATTATTTCAAACAAGAGAGAAAAAGAGGAACAAAACAAAAGGGTGCTTGCAAAGACAGAAACACAGAAACATGCACAGTCACCCCGTCAGAACTCCTTAGGACTCTCCTGGGTCTCCAGCCAGCTCTGCCCCCTGCACCCAGACATCTGCCTGTGGCACCTGCATGGAGGAGAAAGACAAATTACAGGGACAAAAGCCTTCCTTTTAGCCCACTGAATTACTTTTGCATATAAAATCTATCATCTCCTTCACCGGTAACCACTCTCTTCGGTGGCACTTGTTCGCACAGTAATCTATGGGCAGTGCGGCACAGTGTGGCCAAGAGGGGAGAGTGTGCAGGGAAGTCAGGCAGGTCTCAGTAGCAGGAGGGGGACGAGGACTGGACTTTTCACATTCTGAGGCAGTAAATTTAAAGGAATGGCAAGCCCATAAAAGTTTCACTTATTTCTGGAAAAAAATCTGGATTGAAACTTCATACCTGGTATAGGGTTCCTGCGTGTCCCAGACTCCTTCCGCTGGTGGGGAGAAATAACGCAACTTTGGGTAATATCCAGGTAGATCCTACTTATAGTGTGAACTGTCCCCCATGCAGTGTTACAGTGCTGCTGTTCATGTTGCTGTAGTTAGGGCTATATCTGTCTTTCTATTAGAACCCTTTTAATCCTCAAATTTATGACCCAGCTGTGAAAATTCAATCCAGACTGAAACTTGGCATGGACAGTGTCCATTCTCCCATCTGGGGAAGGGATTTAAGCAGGTACATCCCAGTAATAACCATCCGAGTTAGGCTTGTAAATTTAGAGCATGAATAAAACTGAATAAAACTGTGAGCTTCTTCTGGAGTTTGAAATATCTTATGCCTGTGGTGGAAAAGCGACTTGTTTGTATTCAGTCATATAGCTGTAAATAAAGAAAACATTTTGGGTTCTTCTGCATTTGCTTACATGCACAAGCACATGCATTTTCCTTACCATGGCAATATTTTGATGTGGGTGGCAAATGCTTGAAACTATGCAGGGTCTTGCTCCAAAGCAGGGTTTGATCACTCTGAGGTAGCATAAGAAATTGTATTCACGCTGGTTCGAACAGTAGACTTTGTCTATTGATTGTAATAGAAAAAAATACGGAAATAATAAGACCAGATTGTTTTCTTTTGATTGGGATTTTTGATTAGACAGTTCTTAAAATACCTTCAGAACTGAATCAAAACTGATTCAGTATCAAACTGCAAAATTAGTTTTATTCACCATCACTTCCTCCCGTTCTGATTTTCTTTTCTAAAAAGCTACACACTGAATGCGCCTGACCAGATAGAATAGTAATCTTATCTGATCCAGCAAATCCTATTTCCCTTTGCAGGTTTGTGGTTTTTGAAAGTAATTCTGTAATTTTAAAAAACTCCTTTATGTGTTTAACTGAATTTTTTTAGGTCATTTGTCCATAATGTGAATACCAGAAACATAATGATGAAAGCAGTTTAGCAAGCCCAGACTTCTGATCTTCCATGTGTATTCACAGAGAAGCTTTTGGGAGGGTTTTGGCACAATTTGAGAAATGAATTGAAGGGATGTCTACATGGACTAATGTTAGGCTGCGGATGAGTTTATACCTGGTATTCAGAAAATGTGGGGAACCTGTGGGCATTGTTTGTGTTTGAGGTTTTTTGCCATGTTGATGAAGGAAGTACGGCACTCATAAAAACACCTTTTCTGGAAAAAACATCCCTCATTTTTATCTGTAAAGTTCAATTTCTAATTATCCAAAAACAGAAAAGCAGAGTTGGATTCAGTTTTATTCAATTCACTTCACTCCAAATTTAATAATTTGAGTATGAGATACAAGGAGTAGATGTGAAAATTGTCAGCAATTACTAAAGACCATTAGAGTCTTTTATGCTTTATGGCATTAAATTGGCATCAGATTGCCACTTTAGATCTGTTAAAGGAGAAATATGTCCTAACAGTAAAAGCACACGGAAGGCTTGTATAATGTGAGTTTTATGTGAGCTACAAAGAAAAGGAGCAGGAGTTTAAAGCAGGAAAGTAAGTTGGAGAAGTAAACTTCATTGTAGAAAATCTGGAAAAAGTAAAACCAATTCAAACAGAAAGAGATCAGATAAACAGCTAGAGCTGGAACAGCTGAAAAGAAACATACAAAATTAGGTAAAGTAGAATTCCAACAAGCCATGAAATCTGTTTCCTTAATTTTTCACAGTGGCCTTGAAGCCTGATGTTGGAGACTCTATCTCTGTTCTTTCACTGATGGCCAGAAGTTGAGGTTATGATGACCAGATTGTTTGGTATGGCACTGACATTTCAAGTTAAAAGGGACTGCCAAGACTCTCAGTTATGACACTAAAATATACCACTATTTCTAGGGCCAATTTTCAGTCCCTCCCTCATGCCTCCACATTGATTTAAGCAACAGATGCATGAAAAGCAAAGAAACATTCAAAATAATCCCTTAGCTGAAGCTGAGGGAAAGCTGGGTAGTGGGCTGTAGCCAAAATTCCTTAAATGTTACAATGTTTTACATTTCTAAATGTAAAAACTTTCTTTCCAATGTGAGGTACCAGCCAAATGTCTTAGTTACGGTATCTGAGAGTGAAAACTGGCATGCGGCCTTGTGGTCATTTGTGGGTATTGACAGATTTACACTGTTGAAGATCAAGTTAAATGTTGTCGGTTTCTCCATCTCCCCTTTACTCTGTCAGCCTTTTTTTTTTCTCAGTTACTATTTGTCAACTTAAATCCAGTTTGCTGGAAAAATGAAGGCTCTTCACAACCTGGCTCTTCAGGAGCAAATTGCCTCAAATTCTTTCTGCTAGCCAAGGTATTTTGTAATGCATTGCAAAACAGCAGCAGGATTGGTCTCCTTGCACTAGATGTACTTTGTGGGCTAGACACTGTGGGCAGTTTTAATGGGATCTTGGTGTGCTGGAGGATTTCTCTCAGCCATTGACTTCAGGGCGACTTTCATCCTGGGTCCTTGCTCTTCTAATTGCTCTTCCCACCCCAAGGTTGTGGGCTAAGCTGTGGGGAGCCTGGACCGGTGGCTCCTCAGGGAGCAGGGCCTGGAGCTGATGTGCAAATTCAGTGGCCTGCTCCTGACTATGTATGGCAGCTTTGCACAGGAGGGGTGGTGGGTTGGCCATTACATGGACATGCTAAAATTCATCGCCCTACTTTTCTCCCTCTCATGTTGTTTAGCTGGTGTAGCTGTTGGTTACTGCATCGCTAATTCATTTCTCTGGGATCCAGCTCAAATAGGAGCTTCCTCCAGAAGGCAGCAGCCTTTGTTCCTGTATCAGGGAAAGCTCTTGGTGCTGTAGCACTGTTTCTGCTGGCAGCAAATGTAGTGTCAGGGAGAACCCAGTGTGGCCTGTGAGAATAATGTCAGCTGGAGGAGCATAGGTGCTGGGTGAAGCCTTGGGCCCTTCCCTGTCCACAGTATCAGAATATGGGCTTCCTAGTTGTCAAATCTCAGGCATACTGGATGTTTAGAGACACTTTCTGAAGTGAGGAGACCCCAGAAAAGACATCCTGCTCTGGCAGCTCCAGACACTGTAGTGGTGTTTGTACACCAGTCTTTCTTATAGATATATATCTTTATATAGGGAGAATTTTTTTCACTAAGTGGGTTATCAAGCATTGTAACAGGCTGCTCAGGGAAGTGGTGGAGTCACCATCCCTAGAGGTATTTAAAAGACAGGTAGATGTGGTTTAGTGGTGAACTTGGTAGTGCTAGGTTAATAGCTAGACTTGATCTTGTAGGTCTTTTCCAACGTGAATTATTTTATGATTCTGTATATGCACACACATCTATTTCCTTGGTGATCTGTTATGATGATGGTGTCTGTGGAGCTCAAGCCTGCTGCCTTGCCATTTTTCTGTGCTTACTTCTTCAGCTCAGAGCTGTGCAGTAGTTCACCATGGCAGTGAACTTTGCAAAGAGAGAGGAAAAGAGGCTCCCAACCACATTATCCACAAATGATGACATATCTCCCTGTCAAATCCCATGCCTCAAGCTTACTCCAGTTTGCCCAGCAAAGCCCAAAATCCTATTCATGAAGGTCAGCAGAGAAGACAAGGCTGACCTGCAGGTATTGATCCCAGTGAACCTTTGTTTATACAAGGGCCTTTTTTTAC
This sequence comes from Mesitornis unicolor, assembly GCF_000695765.1. NCBI lineage: Eukaryota > Metazoa > Chordata > Aves > Mesitornithiformes > Mesitornithidae > Mesitornis > Mesitornis unicolor. The sequence goes on from NW_010210273.1 coordinate 18,827, forward strand.
TGGCTAAACCAAAGTAAAGAAATGCTTGTTTAAACATTTTAAATGAATAAAAATGGCAGGTGTCTTTATAAGCCTGTTTTTGTTTTAGCACTGTCTCCCAGCATTTCTGCTCACTCTCTGTTTCACTCCTCATCTAATGAGTCTGTGAGAATTTCTCCTGGCTACAAGTGCACATAAGCATTGATTTCTGTTTGTTACATTTGGTATGAATCTATATAGGGAAAAAGTCATTAATATTTCTCAGTCCTCAGCCTCATTCAACTCACTTACAGAGACACATCCCTGATCTTCTGCCGTCTTGAAATTAGCCATTTCAAAAGAGGCTAATAATTACATGTGATGTAATTGCCTTTAGCTTCACGTGGTAATTGATGGACAGGCACTCAGATACGTTTTAAACCAGGCCTTTGAAAGTGCTTTATGTTGGACAAAGCAAAAATCCAGTGTGCCAAGATCTGGTCTGGTTTTTGAGTGCTTTGGCCCCAAAGCATGCTACATGGTTTGACACACAATGTTCATGTGTTTGCAAAGCTTTCCAAACTTCATTTGGTGAACTCCAGCTGCTTTCAGTGGGATCTCTGCTCACAGATCAAAGACTGTGACCCTTGGAGAATGTAAGTGCTTATATTTGGGTACTGCTCTTCCTTCATTCCTTGCACAAAATAGGAAAAATAAAGGCTGTATTCAGCGCCATGGTACTGCTCCACGTGCTGAGGTTTGAGGAGCTCTGTCATCTCTCAGCAGGCGTTGTGGCTGCTCAGAAATATCCCTTCCCTGCCTAGAGCAGCGGCAACACCCAGCCCAATGTGAGCCCTCCAAAACCTTCTCCTGCGTCATGGTCATGTCCTCTTTCCATCTGGTCCTGACAGCCTCCAGGCAGCAGCTCGATGCTCCCTGCAGGACCAAAAATCTTATAATGGAGGCTGAGGGCAAACTGCACACACTTACCCGTGGAGAACCTGTGTCCCACTGCACCACACCTCACGCATACAGAAAACCAGCCCGTGGCCTCAGCCTGTAACAGGAGGTATCAGCAGAAAGCCAGGTCTGGGTGAGCGGGGCAAAGGGAGCAGAAGGCTGGAGCAAGGTGTCTGAAGGGTGTAGCAGGAAGAGGTGGATATGCACTGCCCCTCGAGTGTGAGGGACATCATGCCATGGGTTACTCCATAACAGGGTTCACCTTCATCCTTGGTGAGCTCTGCTTCATCTGAGAATTTTGCTACCTTGGCCCCTGTGTATCTGTGCAGCTGGATTGTGGATTTAGGCAAGTCAAATGCCCTGAGATCACAGATAAAGGGTAACTGTTTATAGAGGAGAGGAGGAGGGAGAAAATCAATAAATTCCTATTATATATTGCATGTCCTCTGTATGTGACACTCCGAGACCTTCAAATGCTTAAACTGAAGACCTAAATATAATTTAGTTAGTAAAAATATACCTTAGTTACAATAAAATGATAATAGTGGAACTTGGCAACAGAGCAACTAATAAATACTACACTTCTGAAATGTGCCTGGGATCCAAGTACATACTCTTTTACTGTGTAGCTAAAGCATGTGGCAGGACATGCTAGACCAAGATTTTCTTTTTGTCTTTCCAATGGAAAACTAAAGTTCTTTGTTTAAGTGAGGCCCATTGGGAATTTTTCTTAAGTAAAACAAGGAGCTAAAGAATTCCATTCCCTTTTGCCAACTTTTTTCCCCCTTCAAGCCAAATTATCGATTAATGGGGCATTAAATATCAAATACTGCCTAGTTATATTCATACCCTTTTTTATTTAGTCTCCTTCAATATTTTCTTATTGGTGCTTTCAACACAGTTGAATTAAAAGATGAGATACTTTATTGGGAAAGTACTACCCCTTTGAAACCTTTTTGGCCTTATAAAAATAAAGGTCAGTAATCTGAAAGTCATTAAATTTGAATACCTAATCCTATTTCTGATTTTTTGGAAAAAAAATAAAATCTGTACTCCTTTAAGATCATCTTCTTCCTGAGCTTCATTCTTGCCTTCCCTATTAGCTGTCTCCGTTTTGGTACCCTATCGTTTTGCCAGCAGAGCAGCCAAGTGAATGCTTGACCATATTTTTGTCTGGCTCTAGCGAAACCGTGATCTGACAATAGAATACTTTTCTCTGGGTTTTCCTTCTTCCCCCAGGGAACCATCCTTCAAGGGCAACCTGCTTGTCCAGCATATGAACATGTGGAAAATCCACTGCGCTATGCACTAATGATTTTCAGATGGGCAATTGTTACTGAAAATCATCCCAAGAGCAGCAGCTCCTCCATTGTAGCACCTAACCGCTTTGGGATCGCACTACTCGCAGCTGATCTGGAATAAACCCTTTGCATTTATCTATAGGGTGGTGACATGTGCTGCATCACACAGATGCAGTAACAAAATTTAGGAGGAAAGGAGATAAAAGTCACAGTTGTGATTCTTCTTTGGCCATTGCGATGCACATCAAAATCTGCCACATATTTTAGCTTGAAAGTATAAATGTAGGAAAAGTTGAGCTATGCCAAAGATCCATGATAGCAAGGCAGAAGCACCCTAAATATTGTCCACAAATTAATTGCTTTCAAACTTTTGTCTTAAATATTTACAAGGAGACTTGTCACATGTTGGGAGAGAGAAGAATGAGTTTTAAATTTATAATAATTTCTATTACTGTTTTTCTCAGAATGTGCATTCTTTTTAAACAACTTTCACTTTTAATCTGTAATTAAAGCCAAAGTTTTCTTTTAATTTTAAAAGCTTGTTCTTGGACTAAAATAACATGGAACATTTTTAAACACTGATCCAAGCTGCTGTAGATACATTTTATTTAAACCACAGAGCCTGCAGTTGGATTCCTCATTTTGCCAGATCAGTCCGAACTCTAAGTGTGGCAGCAGTGACTGAGGAGTGCTGGATGCTGCACTACCAGTGAGGAGGGTTGTTTTTCTGGAGTTGTTCCTCCCTTTGGGCCTTATTCATGAATGACTTAATCTCTGAGTATGATCAAATGTCGTGCAAGTTACTGTGTGCAGAAGAATCAAGGAATCCTTCTCTTCCCCGCGTTCCTTACATGGAATTGCTGTGCCTGCCTGGAGAGCAGTTGGAGAGCGGTAAGGGTGGGAAGCGAGCAGCAGCAAAAACACACACAAAAAACCACCAGAAGCAATATAAAAAGAATGAGACAAAGAAAACAGAAAATTTTGAAGGATCGGGTGTGCAAGTTGGATTGGGCCATGCACAGACAGCTCAAGTTTGCCCAGGCAGCACCAGCTGGAGGGGGGAGCTGGGCTTTGGACTTGGGGGTGTTATGGGGGTGATACATTCACTACGAAAAACAAAAGTGTTCCCCAGTATTTTCTCTGGAGAGTTGTCCATAAAGATGATTTCTAGTGCATGTTTCTATTAGCTTGTTTCATTTTGGAAAGCAGACATTTGCTGTTTTGATTGGCAGATCTCAAGTTCAGGGAATCAATGCCTTTTAGTCTTTTTATCCTCTTGACCTAATTGCTTGTGTGGTGTAATTCTGTCCTTTCACAGGATGTTAAACTGCTTCACTTGAAGCCAAGACAGAGATTTTCATTAGTTGTGATACTAAATACATGATACATGCCATACAAGGAATTTTTCTTAGAGATCCAGTGGAATACAGGGGCTGAAGCAGTTCATAACACTCTCCATATTTTTATACAGACCTCTTCCTTTGTCTTTTAAGTTTCAACAAAGTTTTTGCTTATGTTAGGTGCTGTTCTCAGTTGAGAGTGAAGAAAGGATTTACATTATCTGAGTTGGTTTTCTCATCACCTTGTGGTCGTGGCACAAAATTCTGTCTTGTCTCTGCATATGTGAGGACAGATTGCTATAGCAGGACTCCCACTCCAAACTGGTGGCAAGTGGGGAACAGCTTGACTCGCGTGCTGAACTCCTCTAGCTGTCAGTGGGAGCTACACTTGTTTGTCTGAGACAGTGACTGGAATTATCATTTAGCTCTTTTTGAGACATTTTCCATCCCTTTAGTACTGACAATGCACTTAAAAGAGGTACCTCACTTTTCAGGTAGGTTATGGCTGGTGTATCGTTTTAGCTCTAGAAGGCAAAAGGTAGAAGAATGGATGAAGGGTGAAGGGAAAAAGAAAAGCTCACAGCCAGGAAATAAAGACAGGTGGGAAAATAAAGAACAGAAACTTTTGGAAGATTGTAAAGAGAGGAGAGTGCTGGGAGAGGACAAAGAATGGAGAATACAGAGTTGAGGACAGTTGGTGCATCCACAATCCCCGACTAAGCTGGACATGAAGACCTGTTTTGGAAACTGTAACTAGTTTTCAGGCTACTGTTAGGCAGTTTGGCCAAATACAGAGGCTTCTCTGACCCAGCAGTCTTGAAAGTTTGTATTTCTCCCAGGTCTTCTCCTTTCTTTAAATTTTTCAGATCAGATACTCTGTGTGAAAATTTTTTAAGTCATCATCTGTTAAGTTACAGGCATAAAATCTTCTGAACCTATTGCATAGTTGGCCGAGAGCAATGTCTTTGTGCTCCTCTGAGATCACATCAGTCAGTAGCATAGAAAGGACAGCACCTAGGATGGACCGATAGTTTGATCCTGCATGACAAATCATGCATTCCTATATAGTTCATGATATATATGAACCTAAAATATGTCATGCCAGATCAGATTGTACATATAATCTTCAAGTTCAACAAAAGGTTTTGTTTCTTTTTACCCCATAGTTTTTTAAAGAAACAGAATTTATCTGAATTAAAAACATGATTGGTGATGATGAGTGGGTGGTTCTGTTTACCCTGCCACATTATATAGTACCACTTTTACTCCTTGTTTGGATAGCAGTCACAAGACCCAAATATCAAGCTGTGAAAGTATTTTTCTTGCAGCAGCCTTTCTTTTTTTGGCAGGCAGTGGCTTTGGAGATGCCTCGCATTTTGTCATGTGATTGGACTGCTGATGAGGTTTCTGTGCTGCCTCATTTTCCTGGATTCCATCTGAATTAACTCTTCTTTGGGTTGTGATCATTAGCACACTTCTGAATGAGTGGGGGTTTGCATCATAGTACAATGAGCTCCTAGGACTTTGTAAGAAAACAGCCGATAAAGAAGGAATTTGCTGCATTTGTTCCCCATGTCAGAAATCTGTTTTCTGTACCTCCAGCTGTCCACATCGAAAACACATTCCTCCTTCACAGTAATGTTCCTTCCTGAAACAAGGGAAAATGAGGGGAAATGACTAGTATATAATCGTTCCATCTAAAAACATTCAGCTTAGTCTTGTAAACACATAAATTGGTTCTTTGTAAACAAATGTCTTAATTTTCTTTAAACTGAATATGTAGATGTCAAAGACGGAGAAGCTGAATATGTCAAACACACATGATTCCTATTGCATCAGAGGTTCTCTTAATTTTGATATTCTAATTGAAAAGATGGTTTTGAAAGCATACTAGCTTTACAGAAACCGATCTATAAGACCCTCTGTCTGGTCTAGGTTTTATTCTTCCATCTATGACCACACTCTAGAAACATCTTCCACTTTAAATATGCAGCAGTAAAAATATCCTTCATGGACTTCAAATTGCCCTTGATACTTCCAGTGCTTGATGTGGAAGCACTGTTTGGGATAGTTGATATTGGGCAGCTGACAGGGGCTTAAAGGGGAGAGAAGTAGGAAGAGGGAAGGAATGAGAGTAGGGGCTATAATTTATTCATAAGTTTTTACCTTATTCATGGATAATTTGTAACACAAAATGCCCTAGACTAAGTAATATCTTTAACTGGACAAAATTTCTATCCACATCAGAGAAATACTGCAGTTCTGCTTTAAAATATAAGCTATTTTATAAATGTCATGAAGCAACAACCTGCCTTGGTTAAAGCAAAATTCTGGTTTGGCATCCAGAAGCATGAATGATATGTATTCATTTTTTCTTCTACAAATAATAGGCAGAAAACTATTAAGTTTACATCTGAAATAAGTATGTTTGAAATAGAAAGCACATTTATGTTTCAGGCAGTGCTGTTAGTTTTTCAGCTGGTGTTGGCTGTATCTGCAGATGCAGTTCTCTCTGCAGAGAGCAGAGCAGTGCACGTTTACTCAGGTTGTGTTGGTGTGGGATCTCTTCTGGAGCTGAGTTAGAGCCCTCATCTCCAGCAGCACCCTCAGCCCTCTGCAGTGCAGGTGCTGGGCTCTGACCTGCCGCAGGGAGTGCACCAGATGTGCCACTGGCTTTGGTCTCAATTGTGTATAAATCCACCTTTCCCAAGCATACAGAATATTTAACAATAAATTGCTTTTTTTTTCCATTAATGTGTACAACATAAAGTCTGCAAATGTCATAGAGGTCAATGGAAATACTTGGGTCCAAAAAAACATTATGAATCATTTTGGTGTTTTAAGTTCAGGATGCAGAGTATATTATTCCAAAAATAATAGTAGCCAAATGTCATCCCCTCCAAACTTTTGTGTAATATCTATTTATCTGTGGGCAGATGAATGCTATGTATAATCAGAGGCAGACTTTTGTCAAATTGAGACTACGTAAACACAGCTGAACACAAGTTGGACTACAACTTTTTTGAGATTTGCCAGCACTGTTTTGACCTTGAAAATGAATATTTCTTCAGAGCAATGTGCTTTTAATATGGGAGAACTTTTTAGTGTTTCAGATTAACAAGTGTTGATTGAAAATTTTTTTTGTTTTATTTTAATTATTTTTTTGTCCAAATAAATGAAAAGTGTGTATTTGCCCAAAGGAGGACATCTTTTCTCCTGTTTAGAAAGTAGGAGTGTTTTGTAAAGGAATGTTTCTTGCATGTATGTATGAGAACAAGATCAACAGTTAGAGAAAAAGCTGTAAACTCATCAGAAGCTTCATTATAGAATCAGAGAAAATTTTCTGCTGTTTCCTTGAAATATAAATGTGCTTTTTTTTTAATGTGCTGTGCAAGTAAACAAAGCATTTAGACAGTAGATTTTATACCACTACATATCTAGATACAGAAACAGAAAACATCTAGGATGTTTTCATCGTCCTTGAAAAGTAGTACTTCCATTTATAAATTTGCACGTTTTCCTAAAACTTCATTTCTTACCAAACATTTTCTACAGATCCTGGTTTTCTCTAAGACACAAAAAGAAATGAGTCTGATTTTATTGACAAACAGAAGTACAATTTAAACCTTAGTTCTAATATGCTAATTTTCTGCTTTTACATTACCAATTAGTTGACCAGAAAATATTTTGCTCTCTTGATTTTAAAGGCCACCGCATTTGGAGTCTCGAGGAAACTTGGACAGAAATCAAATAGGAGTCTTGCTCAAACATTTGTCTTTCAGTAATTACAGCGAGTCTCATCCATTGGCAGTATCTCAATTTCAAGACACTTCTTTGGACAAGATTCTTGCGAGATTCACGCAAGTGCTGCACACAACCCAGGTTACAAACCACATTCAGGGGTAGGACATATGTGTGCGCAGCTTTGTGGCCAGGGGAAACTTGCCCAAAGTCCTTGACCTTGCATCCCAATCTGCCTCTTTTTTGAGGCAACAATTCTAATATTAAAATTTCTAACAAATCCTTATGTCGACAACAGTTTTGTGCCAGCAGCCAAACGTACGCAGCACTTTGTGTTTCATGGGTTGTTGTAATACGGCTTTGATTTTGCAAGCCAGGTACCATCCCAGCAGGTCTTGGGTGATTTTTGAAAGAACCACAGTAGAAGTCTCTTCTTGCCTCAGTTTTCTCTTCCCATATCATTGTAGCAAAAGAAAAATGAGGATGTGGTTGGAAATGGGGAGGAGGTGGAAGAGGAAGAAGGTTATAGAAAAGAGGACAACATGATTGAGAAGCTATTTTAATTGAGAATTGCAAACAGTGGATATGCCTATACATTCCTTTATGTTCCTACACTTTGTTCTTTGTATTAAAATGCAGTTTTCAGAAACAAAGCAGGAAATGCTGCTCCCAGGCCTGGCTGAGCAATGCTGCTTCTTAACATCAACCAGAATCATCTGTAAAGGGCTTTAATGCCAGGAATTTTAAGCATTTTGTTGTTTTCTCTGGGCAGTTCCTCCTTGGGGACTAAAGGTACAGACACTCACAGTGTTGACGTCCTAGCTCTTACTCTGGGATTTTTACTTCAACATAAAGGCTAATGAGTCTTGTAAAAGTAAAAATAAAACCAGAATGTGCCAGGTGTCATCTAAGTTCATGAAGTGGGCCTTTGAGTACTTGGAGGGTGCAGAGCAGGCACTAATTGCAAAACTTAGGGCTACTGAACAGGACTTAACCCGAGTTAAAAGAGCCTGCGGCAGCATTCAAGTTTTGAGAGGAAGAGGAGAACCTCGCTGCAGGGGCTCTGGATGGTCAGCAGCCTTCAGGGTCTGCTGAGCAGCCCTCAAGATGCTCCTACCTGAGATGGTAGTTGCCTAAGAAGTGCTATCAGGAGAGTATTTTTAAAAGATAAGTTTAATCTTGAGTTGCATTTGGGGTTGGTGGTGTATGCCAGCACTAGCCAAGTCTAGGCTGTGGGTGAGCCACTCTCAGCAGTGCTCCAAGGGGCTGATTTTCCCAACACCTTGCTGGTTTGTTCATCTGAAGTAAAATGGTTGGTGGCAGCCAACTACGTAGGTGGTGTGGGTGCTGTATGTGCCCTGTTCAATCTGTACTCTCAAATACAATGTTTGCTGGTAGGTGTGGAGGAATGCAGGTGTTGTCCACACGTGGGATTTGCTGCATCTCCTTTGCAGACCCTTTGCAGGTAAACTCTGCAAACTGTGATGGCTGTCGCTGTATGGGAAAGCTTTGGCTTGTGGGCAGAAGTAAAAACTCTTGCAAAATGAAAGAAAAAGGTTTTATTGTTCTAAAAGTGGAAACAGAAGTGCTACTAATAATAGCAGTGAGCTGATTAGAGAACATGCAGCATTTCAGTTCGCGAAGCCTTCGTGTTGTAGCTGCCTGGCTGGCGTGGCTGCTCAAAGTCCTCCTCTCATCCTCTGTCCAAAGGCTCAAAGCCTAGAGTTGGACTGTGTTGGAGGAATCAAAGGATCTGTTTTTTTACCATAGTTATTCCCTAAAAGATATGAATGTTATTGAAGTCTAGGACCATGGCTTCCTGTCTCATTGCTTTTCTCTGTAGAAGTGGAAATTCAGGATCTTAATTCTTGAAAGGGAGATGAGGATGCAAGGCTGTCTATATGAATATGTGATTGTTGCAGATGCTGCCTACCCTTAGGAAAGCACCTAAGCAGGTCAGGAAAGACACATAAGCAAATTACAGAAGTGTGAGTTACTCTGAGATATTTTGGTTGCTTCTTGAGCAAGAAGTCCATAGTGATTTCCATCTGCTTTTGTGTGAGAAATTGCATTCTATGAATGCAGATATTTTCCTTATTTTTATACATAAATATGTAGCCCAGTTTCTCTTGACTGCAAACCCTGCTGGATGAAGGGGTTTTTTTCATTTAGGGTAACAGGAAGACTGGTTATTTATGCATGCTGATAAAGCTTCTGAGTTGTTTTATATCTGCAGATCTTTCAAAATATTCAAAATTCCTATTTTTTTGAAGTGTGTAGGTTGATTTAACCATAAATACCATATGGCTTTACTATAAATATGTATGTGTGTTTTAAGTCTGATATAGCAAACTGTCGCAGGAGAGAATTCTCTAATAGAAATCTCCTGACTTCCATGAAAACATGTATAAGCTAATGTAAAACAAAAATGTAGTATGTATGACATTGTTGCCTTCTGCACCTGTCTTACATATTTTTGTAGCACCCTATCTCTGTGCCAACATGACATTTTTAAACAAACAGTATTCACTCTACTTGGGGGAAAAATGTTACAAGGAGCTGCTTTAGCTATCATTGTCTTTGATCTTGGAGGCTTATAGCCAGCAATTCAATTAGGTTTTAGAACTATTGGCTTTGACTGCTGTTAGATCATGTCCACTGTTCTGACTTGGGCTACACTGGTCAAGGAAATTGGTGCCTTTTTTTGGGAGAAATATCTTTAATAGTTCTGGATAATACATCTTTCCCCTGTGGTAAGAATACATTGTGCTTCTATAATTGGTCACTTTATGCCTTAAGCTTTACAAAGGCATGCATTACTTTTTATCACTTATTATTTTACATATTTGTGTTATTACTGTTACAATTATTATTACTACTATTTTGGTGTAGTTGCTATTTAGGTGTAGTTTCCAGTGGCCAGTGTAGCTTTTTCAGGTGAGAGCTGTTTGCAGTGATCTCAGAGCATTGGCATCTTCACTCAGAGAAACAGCCTGGGCATACTGCCCATGGTTCGGATACTCTATATTTGAAAGCAAATCTGTTTGGCTTGAATTTTTGTGGCTTAGGGTCTTTTACAGCTCAGCAGTTGTGTCTCTGCAGTCTGCTTTTCCTGGGATGAGTGTTTGAATATGCCTCGTTGTTATGCAGCGTGTCCTACAGTTAGAGGAGCCAAAGAGAACAGTAATAATCTGTGGAGTGAGCTTTACAGAGGCCCAAAAAGTCATGCAAATGTGCTATACCAAGAGCATGTCAAGGTCAGGATGAGCTAGTAAGCTTGTCTCTCCACAGCAGTCTTTGCTACTGTATTGGTCTATTAATGTGGCATAGCATCGCTGTTAGCTCAGGCAACGTGCTATGCCACATGGATGTGGCAGTGGCTCAGGCAATGCGCTACACACAGTGCCCTGCTACCTGGTGCACATTTACACAAGTGTGCCTCATGTCTGAGGCCCGAAGTGCTGAGAAGTCTAAATTCAGTCCTGTGTTGTTATCAGTTGACGATGCTTCCCTGCTGGTTTCTTGAAAATCACTGTCTCCAAAAGCAGCAGTGTGTGTTGAATAACAGACCCCTTCACATTCAGACTTTTCAGGTTTGGGAACAGAGCCAACATTCATGAAGAATGATTTAGTGGCCAATAAACATCTGCAAAGTCTGTAAGACTGTCAGAAGCAGTAACATTGAAAGTAAAGATCATATCAGTAGCAATTCCCCTGTCCTGACAAGGCTTTCAGTGCAAATATTTGTTCAGTCATCCTTGCTCTCATTCCCGTTATCACAGTTTCACATGTTTTGCCAAAAGAGGAATTCCATCTTCTTCCACAAAGCTGTTCTCATCCAAGGCCTTTGCAATGTTAAATATCGTCCTACTACTGTTTCAGGACCTCCCACACATACTGCTTTGGAGTGCTGGAGCCTCATCTGTCTTACGCAAAGACTCTGTTGTGAAGGGCTCTTAGAACGTTCAATTAGTGAGCATCTGCAGTGTTAAGGTTTTGCTGCTCCTTGAGGACTCGGGCTCAGCCTGGCTGATTTATTACACTGCACCAATTTCCATGATAGTCAGGATGCTCTTCAAGCTCTTCAAAGTATGGTTCTCCTGCAGAGTAATTGAAATTACACTGCGCTGGGACTCAAACTGTTTGTAAATACAAGGTGATGTTTGCAGAAGAAGGAGGCATTTCTGCTTCTTCAAAATCTCTTGGCAAATGGGCACAACTTCCTGAATAATTCTGGACACACGGTTCTTCTGGTCCAACAGCCTTCTCTGTTTTGCCTGATTTGCTGGGCTGCCTCTCACTTGCTTTGTGAGTAGGAAAACTGAAACACAGCCCTTCCTGAGATACCTCCCAGTTTACTAGAATCTCTGAGGGCCTTTTCAGAAGGTGTCTGAGAGTATTTAGGTTTGGGAAGAAATCCTGTAATGGAAATAATAACAGTGCAACTTGTGGTGAGCAGGACCATGAAGACTGCAGTAACTTCACAAGGGAAAGCAAAGGCAACAGAAATAAAACTTGATGCACAAAAAAATGCAATCAAACACTAAAATAATTTTTGTGCAATTAGAGGTGAGAATAATCCATGGGCAACTATTCCCCCTGTGGTTTACTCAGCAGTGTTTCTTTCTGCTGGTTATTCTGTATATGGTCAGGGAGACGTGTGACTACACCTTTCTGTGTAGGTTCCTGTAATTCCTCAGGATGCTGAATAAAGGCATTCCCATCACATTTCTAACTATATGAGGAAAGAGATACTTTTCTGATGTACATGAACTAACCCAGTTTGAAAGAAGCCTTAAAACTCAGCTTATGTCCGCACTGGGTGCTCATTGCTGCTTCTCTACCAGCAAAGCACTAATGTGAACACACCTAAGCATCTTTGGGGACAGGATGATTAATTTCATAATATACTGTTCCGTGCCATTTGATACACTTCATCTGATCCTTCACAAAATTCAGTAAAGTTGTTTTTATAAGTTGTTTGTAGGATTTCACAAAGGGGGAACTAAGGCACCAAAGAATTACAGTTTGACATCATTTTAGATACCTAAGACCCTGTGGATGGTCATGATTTCATGGCTCTTTATACATTCAAAGCACGGCTCTCATTGACCTCATTTACACCTGTGAATGTTCATCACTGCTGGTGTGAGCCCGGACTCTTGAGTCGGAGTCCAAAGATGGGGGAACGTTCTGCGGTGTCTGTGATAAGGTTGGTTAAAACAGCTTGTCCAGCCCCACACACAAACCTGTAGCAGAAGCAGAGAGACTGTCAATCACTAACATGATTTATTTGGTGGTGTTAAATCCATCTGTCTTTTATCTTTGTCTTCCCCTCTCACAACAGCCTTGCAGTTGCTGTGCCGTGGCACTGTGGTTGTGTGGGGAAAGGCCTCACCTGCTGCTCTGGGTTCATCCCTGGAGCAAGTCTGTCCTCTGCCTTCAGGAAGGTGGTGACCACAGAAAATAACCATGTGTGATTGTATTGCTATATCTCACAGTGCTCTTAGTGGGAAGGCACGCTGCTTAGGCATTCCCACGTTTATGCACACATCATATAGAAGCAGATACATATATGTATATATATGAATGTATATCCTACAGATACAAATAAAATTTCACATGCAACCCCTTCATTTGTAGGATCTGTTGTGCAACAGTTGTCTAGAGTTACCATCAAGCTGTTTTGCAGCCCACAGCCATTTTTATGGCTGTTCGACTGTTGGAGGCCTGTATATCCTTATGCACTTCCTTACAAGCTGCTTGAATTTTTATGCTTGTGACTGCATATAGCATAGTAAGTTTGGGGCATAACTTAGGTACCTGAGATTTAGTATTTGGACATGAGTATTGTGCACATCCCAGTACCCTGTGCAGTGGATGGACATAGCTATGTTTAAAAAGATAATGTCTTAAAAAGATCAGTGTCTTTTTTATCTTACAGGCGAGTGAAAGAAACAGTGAATTTCCTCTTCCTGACAGACTTATCCATTCTTTACTCCATGCTGCTGGCTGAACACACCCTGGAAATCAGTTCTGGCATACACTTAGGTGATGAAAATACAGCACCTTGTTATTTAAACTGCCTCTGTGCAGCGTATGCCATATCTGAGCCCACTTGGCTCCCAGGGGCAGGAGAGGAGCTGGCTCCTGCAAGCGGGGCTGCGAGAACCAGGGGACACATTTCTCCAAATTCTGCAGGAGGCTTCTGAAAATATCCTCTGTGCACGCATTCATATCATAACGTTACACTGCATATGTAGAGTCTGCTCCCAAACCCACAGCCAACTAGCATAACAAAATCAGATTTTACTGCTGTAGTGTCAGCCTAGGGTTGAAATATGACTTTGAAACCCTCCCTTTCACCCTGCTTTTTTAATGAAAAACAATTGGGCTGGAGTGTAATAGTGCTTACACTGGCTGCATTTGACTTCAGCTTTTTACTTTTAAAGCCTTATTTTAGGCTTTAAGAGTTCCCAATTAAACTTTTTAGATCCAGGGTGAAAGCCTGAACGTGCCTGCCTGTACAACAGCGAGATTCCTGGGTGGGAAAAGGATATTGTTCTCTTAAAAATAAAGAAAATTAACACAGTGGTGTTTTCTTCCTTCATACTTTTTATTATTCTTTTTCCTAATGAATCTTCATTTGCAATTTTCTCACTTCTTTTTTTTAATATCTCCCATACCTTTTCCTTTATTTTTTTAATTTGTCTTTTTTTAATTTGTCTTTTCCTTTCTCCTCTTTTTATTTCACCCTCTGCTTTCCCTGCTGCCTAACTTGGTTTTCACTGTTAATCCATGATGGTTTGCAATAGGAGGGCTAACTACTACAGCCTTCCAGTCAGCACAGCATGTGTTTTAAATCCCTTTCTAAATAACACCCAAAAATTGAACCCTAGGTCAGATTTTGTTTATGCCTTATGAAATGCATGTGGGAGACTATCACCAAGGAATCTGACAATATTATGCTATTAATTGCATGCCAGCTCAATGAGGAAAGATTTGATTTCAGTCAGCTTTGCAGCAAACTTGAAAAGAAAATAATACCATATAACTGTCAGTTCATTAACAGCTCACCTCCAATACTACACAGCCCTGACTCCCATTATAAGCTCTACTAAAGCCTGGCTAAGAAAACAAGTCTCACACAGTGCCCTGCATCTCACCAAGGAGAACACACTGTCACTGGTCATGGGAAATTTAGAGCCAGCCATGACAGCCCAAACAATGAAGTGATTTTCACCAGGTTTGTATCTAGTTTGCCAGCTCATAAATTCTTACATGCAGGTGCACAGCCCAAGACTGTGAGACCATTTGCACCATGCCTACTATTATGTGGGACTTTTGGTGCACTTATTAATGCAAATGTTAATATAGACTTGCAAACTCAATTCTCTTTTATGATTTATAAAATACACCTATCCCAGTCTCTGTGGGCATGTACTCTCATTTATAACAATTGCATGTATCAAAATGTAACTAGATGCGTACTCCCTCTTCAGCAGGCTCCAGGCTGCACAGGGAAAAAGAGTCTTCAGGTTCCCAGGTATTCGCAACAAATCTTCATTGGTACCAGTCCCTCACAGTTAAAGCTTTTCTAAGAAGTAAATTTCAAAGAAGGATTTTTCTGAAAAGGCTTGTTTTGAAGTGTGATGGGAAAGGGAGATTTCCAACATTGGCAAGACCCAACCTATGGGTCTTAATAGAAGAGGTCAGTCCAGGGTTAAAGCTGTTTCTGGAGAAAAATCACAGGGGGAAGAGGGAAAAATATTCACTGTAGCTGTTACTGTGAACATAAATTGTCATTGTACAGTTTGTTCATCTAAAAGGACGTAACAGCCGATGACAGGTCAGTTGTTATACTTGGTGTCACTGTGAAGCCAAAGGAGTAAAGTAATGGAGTTGTGTGCGTGACTTCATTACAAGCTGCTCCATAACCTCCTCCTGGAAGAAAGAGCGAGCAGAGGTAAATGAAAGCTTTGCTGAAAAGCAGTTTTCTCTAGAGCCTGGGCCCAGAGCTTGTTCCTGCAAGTTTCTGACAGCTCTCCTCCTCCCATCCAACAAAAGGACATGGTAATAAATCTTTGTCATTAGGAATCTGGTAGCCCCCTGAGATCAGCTGCAATTGGTATAATGCGCAGTCCCAGGTCACACTGCCTCACTATGTCTGTAGCCACAGGTCTTCTGAAACTTCAATGGGGGCTTTAGACCCTCCACTGAAAGGCTCTGCTGCATATGCGCTGCCAGTCCCAGCAAGCAGCTTCACATGGACCTGCTCAGTCCAGGACCTGCTCTGGGCAGGAGTGGCTTCGTAAGGGACAACGCTGAGTGGATCCCATGTGGAGGTGGCCCGGGGTCTGCAGGAGGTCAGCCACCGGGGTGAGTCTGGGGAATGTTTCTGTTGGCAACTCTGCGGTTTGGAGTCTCTTCCAACATGAGGTTTCCTGTCTGTGCTTCTCCATAATTCACCCCTAATAGGTCTGATGTCCCTAAGGAAACCTGGGAGGGTGGTGCAAAAGGAAATGGGTTTCCAGAGTTGCTGTGGTGGATCAGATGAGTCCTGTCTGTGCCTATGAAGTCTTTGGTGGTGCGGGTCACTGGCTGAACGATATCCACACTCAGAAACTCACCTGTTCATGTCAGGCTCAAAATGGGAGCACTGCAAGTGTAAGCATGGGAAGGCCAACTCCTGCTTCCTCTAGTTCAAACTGGAGGAGCTGAGGTTTGCTGTGCTTGGGTTTTTCAGAAGGTGCCACAGTCTTTGCACCGAGATTAAATGACATTTCTTGTAAGAGACAAGGGCCTGGCCTGGTGCTCCAGGCTACAGTTTCCCCTCCCTTGCACTGCTGAGCAGCCTGCACTAAGTTACCTTCCCTCCCTTGATGTGGGTCAATGTTAGTGATGGTGTGTGATTCACGGCTTACTTTGGGATCCTTCAGGAGAAAAGGAGACATGTGATTGTAGAAGAGTACAGGAATATCAACTCCAGTTAACCCAACTTAGTTCTTGGAGATCCAGAGGTCTGAAAGTCCTATGTGCCCTGAAATTGCGGTTTGGAAAATACTACAGTCAAGGGGTGTGGGTGTGTGTGACCTACAGAAATACCTCATTTCACCACTAATTTATTCACACATGTAAACTTCATTTTTCATTCAGCTGCCCCATTTTATTTCCTGTTCCTCCCTCTTTTTCCTCTTGTTGCTTGTTTTGAAAATGCTGGTCAACACATGTTAAGCCAGAGTCTCCAAAACTAACAAAAGAAAGTTCAGGAGAGGCAGCAAGAGAAACAGCTGAATAACATTGCCAATTTTAAAATTAAGATAAGTTATACAGGACCTTTTATTGAACCAACAAATACTTTATAGTGTTCACCATTTGGGGCCAGCAGTTCTTTTTTTCCCTCCGTTTTGAGCTAGAATAGAAGGTGTGTAATTCGTCAGGAATCTGTCTGTACATGTCTAAGTAGCTTCAAGAAATATGACGATCATGTGGGACTGATCTACTGTATCCTGACCTCCATGTCCATTTTTTCCCACTACATAATGTTCTGTGCCCTTTCCTCTCTGTCTTGTTCCCTCATTCACACGTTCTTTCCCCTGTTGGTTTCAAGCCATCTTTGCTTTGTCAGTGTTACCTGATAACACAAAGCAGGGGTTTAAGCCAGTTGTTGCAGCTTGGCTTGAGCTGTGTATAACACGGAGCGGGGGAGCAACGTGGATGCTTCTTGGCCCTACGTAAGTGGTCGGTCTTTCCTTTGCTGTTCCCAGCAGGGCCTTTAGGTGAAGTCAGCTCATCACCACACACGTGTGATATTCTTAGGTCAGAATTCTTAGACCCAAAGAATATATATCCAAAATATAACTGCAATTAACATTATTTAGCACAGTCCTGAAGTAATCCAAGTATATGGAACTTATGAGTCTGGAATCTGCAAACGGCAGGGGTCTGAATTGTTCTGAAATATCTGAATGTGCCACAAGCACCACGTAGCCAAGAGAGCCTTTGTGTGTTGCAAATTGAAGTAGACGTGTGCTACGGCATTTATGCTCTGGCTTTCTTCTCTAATACTGGATGCAGTATGTAAAAGGGCACTGTGTATGTACTTAGATGTATATTTTCTTGTGAATTATTTGTATATTATTTTGGCAACAGTGAGGTGTAATGACAGTGTACTGAAGGTAAGTGATGCTGTTGTCCAGTTTAAGGACGGTTTGCTTACAAGAACCCCGAGGTTTATTTCCTTTGAATGGGTCTCTCTGATAGCACAAGAACAAAAGAAAGCATTTTAAATGTAGGAGAAATCCTGGAAAATTCTGCTCTTAAATGCTTTTGAAATGGTCAAAGTATTGCTAGGCATGTTGTCTTTGGACTTCTGAGACTCATTTCCATTTCTGCTAAAACTGGACTGCAGGCTACCTTGCAAGAGAGCTGTCAGGACCAGCCAGTGAATATTTATGAAGAAATTTCTTGGTGAAAAAAATAATATATGCTACATATATTATTAATAATTATGTGAGTCCTGAAAAATGCCATACTGTATCACAAAGCTGGTATTGTCCAGAGACTGCAGTCTTGGCACTGCATGCTACAGTAAACTGTATACTGAAAACTCACACTAATGGAAAGGTATACAGGATTCCATTGGTAAGTGATTTATAGTGACTTCCTATTATAAACAAGAAGGAACAAATATCCCGCCCTGCTGGTTTCTTTGGACAAATGGTGAAAGCAGAATGAGACATTCCTGCCCAGGCAAAAGCTGATCCTCTGGATGCTTGCAACTGGGAGCACAATGAAGCACCAGAAAGTGAGGTATAAATGACAATCCCTAATTATAAATGATAGAGTTTCCATTTTTGTGGTGCTTAAAACTTTGCAGTTGTAGAGCAAATGACCATCATTTTAAGTGATTTCCAAACTTGTAACAAAAAGATGTTTCTGATGTTTAATATTAAATAGACAATGCTATAGGATCTCAGTATATGCTGAAAGCCTACCAACATCCTTTCACAAGCAGCACATGGCTTTCTGAGACAGAAAAAAACACCTTCAGCAGCAGCTTGTTTTCAGGTTTCAATTAATAAATATGGTGTTGAGCACAACTGTGGTTTGTTTAGGAAAGTTATTTGTGCTGGCCAGTGATATGGTGTTGATAAACTTCTGTGTACACCCTCTCAAGTCTTGGGAACAGTGTGGAATATAATAATTCATCAGCATTGGCTTCCTCTGGAGTCACTTGTCTTGATCTAAGCTTGGCAAGTCTGTAGGGATTGAAATTGGTTTCACAGCCTGCCTTCATCCAGCTGGTGAGAGGACTACACTTTTTCAGGAGAGACTGGAGGTGACTGCCACCTAAGGCATGTTAGATTTAAAGTTAACCACAGTGCTTGGAGAGGGCAGCTATGGTGCATCCTTGGTACACTGTATAAAGTGCTACCTCTCATGTAATGAGAGAAGACTCATGAGAGAAGTGTGAGGTCTGCTCATCAGCACTTGCTCTGGGGTGAGTCCTTAGTTGAGGCTACTCAGTGTGATTCAGGATGCTGCCTCATTTTTCCGTTCCTTCCATCACCATTTCCATAGCTGTTACCCAGTCCCAGTGCCGTTTCCTCATTGCCTCAGAGAAGAAATCGAGGAACAAGTTGTGCAGTGGTCAAGAAACCAAATACTTTCCAAGTTGCTTTTGCAGATGAAATATGCTTTGAAAATGTGCAGATATGTCAAATATCAAAATATTTAATTATTGAAAGCTTTAATTAGTAGTCAGGAGTAGAGCAAGTGGATTGCAAAAGATGAAGAAAAAGCAAAATGTCAAGCAAGATTCAGCTTTTTATTTTTTTTTAACTTGATAAAATTTTTGTTGTCTACATTCCCTCTCTCGTCACTAAATAGACTGCAATTCTTCCAGGCTGAGCTAGGCAGTTAAGGCTGTACTTACGCCACCAATTTAATCTCCAAAGGAGAGATATGGTCCTCCCTCATCCAGCTCACAGCATATCCACGTGGATGATAATATTGCCCAAAGGGAAACAGTGGGAGGAGATGGCCATGGAAGAGGGCTTTGTGATCTGGTTTTGCAGCAGCACTCAGGGATGTTGGACTGCCAGTGTTGAGATAAGTGGTCTGAAACCACTTTTTGGAGGACATCTCTGTTACTTGTGAATGGAGTCTGGACAAGTAGCCTTGATAAAGATGCATAACTTAGATGGCAGATTCATGGCAAGTAAGGTAAACTCTGCTCTTCCTTTTAAGTTGGATCAAATTGGTTTGACCGGCAAGATGCCAAGGAGATCATGGCAAATGGTATTTGTCTCTCTCAGTGTGGTTATCCTTATCCAAAAAATGGTAGTAATACTTATTTCCTTCACTAAGAGCTGTTCAGACAGATATAATCTGCTTGGATGCTGTGGTAGTGCACAGCGAGATATGCTGTCACAGGTTTGGTATAGCAGAAAAGGATTTTTGGCAAGAAAAACAGGGCCTGTGCTTTGAAATTACGGATTTTCAGATTTCATTGTACTAACATGTTTTTATGGCAGTTACTAGTGAGAGCTTTGCAAATTATCAATCATGGTTTTATGGTAACCTAGTTTCAAGTTTCTTTGACCTAAATTATTTGTTTGAAAAAACATAAAATCTGAATGGCATTAAAAAAGACTTGTAATTCAGGAAAAAACTTCAGCAGAGTTAAAGAATGGGCAGCTCTTTGCTTCTGGATTATATTTTTTAGCTTTGCTACTGCTTTTATGTATCATGGGCAAGCCACTTTCTTTTAGAGCTGGCTAAATACCAGTAAAAAATATTTGCAAATACTCTCAAATAAACGCTGGAAATGGAATGTGTGTCACCATTCACACCTACTTTCCTCAGAAGTTTGTACAAGCAATTTTTTTGTTCATAGGAAATATTTTCCAACACCAAAAGAAACTGACAGATGCTTGAGGGAGGTGTATTTATATCCAGGTTTGCTCTGGCAGCGACATTCTCTATTACTTGCCATTTCCATTTCTATACCTACTGACCTATTCAGTCCTAAACCTCCTCTTTAAAACTGTCTCTATTAAAAAATAAATTAATTAAGCAGGGCTGAGAAACTATTTGCAGCCAAGTACAGTATGAAAAAGGAGACTTTTGGTGTCATTCAGTACCTGTCTCTGGATCAAATGGCTTCTTTTTTCCTTGTTTCCCTCTCCTCTGTATAGGTTCAACTTTCCCGTCTTTAATCCCTTTCAAGCATTGATCTAGGAGAGCGTAAGAGACGCTGATTTAAGATGCCCTGTTTTAGAACAAAATGTAAACCTCAATCACTTGTGGACTTTTATTTATAAAGCTGTTTTGCGGAAGGATGGAGGCACGATAAATCAAACAGCTTGGCAAGCATCTGACCTCTGAAATTACAGCTGGTCTCCCTGCATTTCTTTGGTGAGACTGTGCTCTTTAGTGGTCACTTCCAAGTGCTAGGAAGCACGGCTGGGCTGAGTTGTTCGATGTGGGTTGGCTGTTTGAGAGAATGGGCCGCTGGTCAGTGGTGGGCAAAGTTGCTCGTAAAGGAAGAGCTATCAAGGGCTGCAGTGTGCTTTGGGACCTATGCCACTGGAAGCTCTGTTTAAAGAGAACACCAACTTTTCATTAGTAATCTGATGGAAATCTAGCAATAAGGTTAGTCTATAGTTGGGAATCCAACCTCATAAAGTAGTGCATTACTTTATGAGATTTATGCTGTGTTTAGGGTCTTTTTGGGTCCTGTAGCCATTAGTGCTCATGCCACTGCTCTTTTGTTTGCCTGGTAGGTATTGCAGTTAGGCATTAGCTTCTTGCTCCTCTATAATGTGTTTCTGTGTCAGGATAGCAAGCCCACTGAGTAAAGCTTATACATTTCTGCCTGGTAAATATTTCTGGCTTCTCTGCAACGTGAGGGCTTAATGAATGAACAAATGTGACTCTTGATGAGAACGTGTAGGTTATGCCTGTGATGCAGTTTCATCTTTGAAGGCTGTTAACCAGGTGTGCTTGTTCCTTGTACCCTTCTCAGCCTGCCTCTGTGCCTGAGTTGCAGCCTGGGCAAGGGGCACAGAAAAACCATACAAATCATGTATGCGTGGCTGAAAGTCCTATTTTTAGTGCATACAAGAAGGCATTCACTGCAGGGCAATGAAGCAGATTTTTATTTTTAGGTTTCGTAATTACTTATGTCGTTGGGATTTGTGTTTTGAAAAAATGCCTCTGTCACTCTGTAGCATGTACGTGAACCTCCAAGACCAGCTTCATTCTCACTGTTGCCAAGATAACCTTTTCCCTGACATGGGCTGGTGTGGGATTCACTGGGCAGGGTTCAGCACCTGTTCTGCTGGTGCCGTTCTGCTGAGACTCAGCAAGGTTCTGCATCACCAAAGCCTTTTCTGTAAGGTCATGTCTCAGGAACCTCCCCACAGCATTTTTTTTCACATGTGCCATGATCCGAGCTCAGTGTAGATTTCTCCAGGCAGATGCTTGTGTGATGCAGAGCCTTTAGATGTGTCCAAACAAAGGTTTTATTTGGAAATCGGGTATCAATTTTGAACTTAGTCTTGGGTTGTTTTCCCATTTGCCTATTCCATGAACTTGCTTGTTTTAAAAATTGTAAAAAGAACATAGATTTCTTTTTTTTTTTCTGTTTTCAGAAACTCTGGAGAATGGACCAAATAAGTGTGAAAGGTGAGTAAGGGACTTCATAGTTTTCCCAAATTATTTTCATTAGGGTTTTCCTGACATCACATAGCTATGTGAGCTGTACATGTAAATATTTGTTATTGCTTGAATCTAGCACAGCTAACAGAAAAGGAGCCAGCAAAGATGAAACGTACTGGAAGGAGATCAACGCGGCTATGGCCCTAACGAACCTTGCCCAAGGGAAGGATAAACTGCAGGGAACTACTAGCTGCATCATTCAGAAATCATCGCATATATCAGAAGTAAAGACTGTTAAAGTGCCATTAGTTCAGCAGTTTTGAGATGGGTCCTTTTTCTTTTTCCTGTCAAATGGACATTTTCCTCACAGGATTGGTTTTCAGCAAAATCACATTCACAGATATGAGGCAAATGCGGAAAATAGGCCCCCTTTTTCAGTATGGTCAGTTTGAAAAAACAATGTTCCTTCTGACTCAGACATTTTCATTGTATTAAATGAAATGTTCAAATGCTTCTATAAAAGGCATGTAACTTATAAAAAACCCCTGTTTTTATCAAAACATTAACTTATTTTATGTTAATCAAAGTGCGCATAAGATGTTTGCATTGCTATTACAGTAAGTGCCTTGCTTTCAAAAAATAAGCTATAACGTGGGCATAGTACAACAGTATTATGCCTCAAAATGACGATGCCATAATGCTTAAACTTTGTATATTATTCCAAGTGGGCTTAAGCAGCCTAGGGCTAAACACATTACTGCTGGAGGCCCTGGAGAGTTGTGCTTATTCGACTTGTACAAATTGACAAGTCTTAATGAAATTGTTACATCATTTTCTCTCTCTTTTTTTAATCAACAGTGTTATAAAAATTGTACAGTATGTTTTGTCAGAGTGACAATGAGGTTGTTATGCATGTTTATTACCTGTATATGCAGTATATTAAAATACCAAAATCATTCCTTTGAAAAGTGCAATACTCTATAACACAGAAATTTAGGAAATAAGTTAATTGTTCAGATTATTTTGAACTTATATATATGCTCCCAGCTGTGTTGTTCATTAAAGATTTCTAGTTGAGAAGATCCTAGCCAGACTAACTGTAAATTCAAGTTGAATTTCTGTAATTTTAAAGCTTTGCTAGTGACGTACTGAAGTTTTGATAGAAATAAGCAAAGAAATAAGCAAAACTGATTTCTTCTTGTACAAAACTAAAATCTGTAGTGCCATTTACTACTTTCAGTGGAGCTTTAAAAAGTTTCCATGGTGGAAGTTACTACTTTAATGTGGTTGAAACATTTTTATTTTGTACGTATTGCATAAATGAGGACAATTGATTGACAGTTCACATCTCAATGAGAAAAAGCTATAATATAAACTATCAAAGCCCAAACTAGAAACATAAATGGGAAATTAAACACTGAAAAATCTCAGCATTTAAGGTGGGAGGGGTTTAAGTAGATACTAAAGCATGTATTAAATGCTGTATCTCTAAACTTGACTGCTACTGAGCATAAAACCAGGTTTATTTTTAAGTTCTATTGGGAGGTGCACAAGTTATTTTGAAGTCATATTACAATAGTCTAATGAGATTTACAGTGCTTGCATAAACAGTGGCAAAGCCAAAATTGATTTATATTGAATCAGTCACAGAAAACTGGAAAAGAGCTGATTGTTGATAGGATTTTGATTTTTTTTCCTGTGGGTATCCTGCCAGTTTTTTTCCTACTTACCCCTTTCCCCATTTCTCTTTTTGGTGAGCCATCAATGAACAAGACAAACCTTTAGTCCTGCTCCCACTGAGTTTCGTGGCAGAACTCCCACCTCAATGGGAGCAGGACTGTGCTAATGATGAAACTAACTTGCAAGTAGAGGCTGTTCCAGTTGCACTAAAATACTCAAGCTATATTGCAAATATCTGCCTTGGTGTGACTTCTTAGGAAACTTCTTGATGTAACATAACATGTTGTTGGGTTTACTTAGTGTACAATGAAAATGATTTGATATGAAAATATTTTGTACATATATATTTTTACTTTGTTTTCTAAATTGCTGATTTGCATTGACTTAAAGTGCCAAGCAAGAAATGTATGTCATGACTGTATGAACAGTTGAAGTATATGTTTTACTGACTTGCATCATTATGTGTCTAAGATTCCATTACATTAATTTTTGATACTTTACTGGATTTTGACATAATAATGTGAGTTTATAACTAATATCAGAGAGTTAATACTTCACTTTAGTTCATACTATTGTAAGTTATTCTGGTATTAAATATTTTGTGACAATAAATTGATGGTTTTGACAAATTTTCTGTTAGAAATATTCACAGTGGTTTTGTCCGTATAAATGACAACAAAATTTGTCATGTTAAAAATGTACTTTGGGGACTTCTCTGGAGTAAAACTGGAGAAGACAAGCCATTGTATAATCAACTTGTTCATGGTTCTTTTTTTTAAATTATCAAAGCACAAAGAATAATCTGCAATACCATCGAGTGAGTTTTAAATTTAAGAAATACTTGGCATAATTTCTTGTTACCATTTCCTTTAATTTATTTTTTTCTACTGCTGCTTTAGAGTTTTCTGAAAGCACAAATTCTGATGAATTATGTGCATGTCTTTTTTTAAATAACAAAAATCATGATCAGTGCTGAGCCAACAGCTAATGAAGACTCAATAATTATTTATGATATTGGAAAAACAAACACTATTACTATTGCTCCTCTTTGTTTCAACATATGTATCCATTTTAGTAAAATAAATAACTGCAAACAACATCTTGCTGGTTTGAATTAAATATTAATTTATCTGTCTTTAGTCATTTGCAGTTCTGGTTTCCCGTTATAGTCAGGTTTCTCTGTACTAGGTTACAAGCATGTGATAGGCAAAGACAACAGAGGAATGGTAGCCTTTTGATTAATACACCTTGTGGTGCACAGTTTCGTGAAGTAGTTTGGCACATCCCTGATGAAAATGACTGTTCAGCAAGTTGAGGCTAATGACTGCTGATGACAGCATGGCATGATCTTTATAAATCCTCCACATTGGAGGAGTGCAGAGGAAAGCCATAGTTAATCACTGTCGTGATTCACTGGAGAAAGTCTGTGAGCCAGGAAAGACTTTGGTCGTTTAGGGTTTTTTATGAGTATGGGCCACATTTGTCTGCAGTACTATGTATGGATATGCAGAGTCATGGTGGAGAAGGAGATGCAGGCAGCCCATGTAGAAGTTCAGTGCTTTTAGTAATGAGAGCGCAGTTCAACTGGTCTCCTAAGCTTTTGTGCCTCACCAAAGTTCCTCCAGTTGCATGGGACGGATGGTAACTAAGGGTTTGGTGGGCAATTGGCAGTTTCAGATTTTATGTCCTGCTTATCTGTGATATATGTCTACCGCTGTAACATCTGTGGCCATCCAACATGTCAGTGGAGATTTGGATATTCAGCTGATAGTGCGAGTTCCTGAGAGAATATGTACAGCCTGACTTTTGCTGTTGGGAATGGGTAGAAACACCCACATCCTAATGATGCTGAGCTTCTTGGCATCTACTTTGTACCCAACTGACATGAAGAAACCAACTCATTCTGCTGCCACCTACTCTGTCATATTATTTGTAAGAGCTGAGCACTCCCAACCTTTTATAATCCAGTTTTGCCAGGTTGTTCAGTAGTTAGAATGTACATTGTGATCACAACCACAGTCTCTTCTGGCATCATACAACAGCTACAACCACTGAGCTGTAGTTCTCACTTTGTGGCCTCATGTTCTCAGTTGATGGCCTAATGTATAAATACGTATGCCAGGTGAAGCAGTTTTGTCAGGGAGACTGAGAGCAAGTCCCACAACAACAAAAAGGCCATTTTGAGAACATTTGAGAACTTGGTGGCTTAAGTTTTAACTTGGAGTTTGGCAAAGGATGGCAGCAAGACTTGGATGCCCACATGTAAGTGCATGAAGTAATGACTGCACTGTGTGTTAAAAGAAGATGGAGAAGGGAGGTTGATAGCACCTCTGTACTGTGCAAGGAAGACTGGATTTTAGCATAGGCTAGGGGAGAGGCTATGTGAGCTTAAACCCATTTCTTCATTATTGCTTTCCTCAGCTAGCTTTTCATTACATGCCCTGGCTTTGATAAGTGATGCTTTTATCCACCTAAACTACCTATCAGTGGACATCCACAACACCAAATGTGAGATGCTATTACAGGAAGCAGCCTTGATTATAAAAATGAGTGGGATCTCTGGTAATCATTAGCTTCTGGAACTCACCGTACTCTCAATGCCTGGAAAGTCCTTCTTTGTACCCCTTGGGTTATCCCCAGCAGTGGGAGAGAACGTGGGACTTATTCTGCATCAGTCAAAAGGTGACTGGCCCCAGGGAAAGAAATCTGTGGCTGCCCTGTGGGTGCTCCAGAGTACCAGGGAATTGCATTCTCTCCCTGTTTCACCACAGTGAGTGAATACAGGTGTGAGGAACCACTCAGGGCCAGTCAAGGCAATTGGTAGTGTGCCAGCAGGGCACTCTACAGCCTGCCTACCAAGACACTACCAAGCAGCAGAGCTGCAGCTGCCAAGCTCAGACCCTCCTTCGGGAATCCTTCCAGGGGTTTTCAAGCTCAGTAGTGCCTCCCTCTTTTGGTCTTGAGAAAGCTCTGGGCCATATTCCCCTGCATGGCTTCAAAGAGCTGGAGGAGATGGGTGTATCTGCTGATAAGTCCTGTGGGGGTGGCAGATGAGAGTAGGCATGACTAGTCATCCAGCCTCTCAAAGCTGCAACAAAGCTCCTATAAGTTGAGCCATACCAGGGCTATACAAGTCTTATTGCTAAATTTTGTATGCAGAAGAACACTGGAGACCTCAGAGCAGCCCTGGCAGAGCTGGGATCCTGGTACTGCCAGGAGAGAAAAGCAGTTACAACAGCAAAGCTTGTCACTGTTCCTTGGGCTGGGTACTGCCTCAGATGCCCACTTGCTATGTGGCAAAGGGAAAAGCGCAGCTGTCTTCTATCATGACTGACTTTCTTACACAAATCTCACGTTGTGCTATGAAACCTTCAACTCCAGCTGTGCTTCTACTCAGTCCTTAGTGTGACTACACTTTCTTAAACCCTGGCCTGTTACTTGCAGGAAGATGGAGCTTGGACTCGGCATGGACTGAGGACATCAGACCCTCTAGTACTCCACAAGCAGGTCTAAAGTCTAGTGGGCACCAATTCAGTGGCCACAGTGACAGCTTTGAACATGACACACCCCTGTGTTATTCCTGTGTTACTGTGATCGATCTGTGAGACTCCTGGAGAATCAGAAAGAACCTCAGAGGGATCCAAGCTGCTAACCTAATAGATCCAAGCATTTCTGAAGGTCTGAGGGCCAAAGCGTGTTTCCATGGCCAAGTGCAGACAGTTGCATGCCTGCTCTGAGCCGGCTGGACAGAAATATGGTCTAGTTCAGAAACTGGGTAACCAAGTTTGGCATCAAGCCTGAGCCATGGGGACACCAAGGTCCCCAGCAGAGCATGGACTGGACTCAGCATGGTGTGAATATGTTTGTGCAGCTTTTGGACCATTGCTTGTTCTATGCCTTCACTTGTCCACAGCAATGTCCTCAAATTTCCCTGTGCTTTGGCACAGCATTTCAACAAGGACAGTAATGCTGCTCTGTATGGCTGAGGTGGTGTGTGTAGAAGGACACTGATAGTTGGGAGCTGCTCTGGAGCAATGCCTACCTAGCCTGGTTAGCCAGGGCAGGAAAGTGAGATGAAGCATGACGCAAAGGGCTGAATTGCCTGAGAGCACACTTTTGACACATTGCAAGGGAGGCAACAGGAATCCAGCCTGGATGTGAATTTATGTTGTATGAGCTAGTTTGCCAGCGTCTGGGTGTGCTCGATGCCCATTAGCAGCAAAATTGAGACCCAGATCTGTGGATTTCACAGTGCTGGGTTGCTGAGCCAGTGTTTAGGTTTGGGCCCCATCTTGAAACTCCTCTTGTTTAACAAGAAGGGAGGAGGTTGGCTAAAATACAAGTACCTTGTTTAAAAAAAAAAAAAAGAGGGAAAAATAAAAGGAGTGGAAAAGAGACATGAATGCCTAATGTAACAGAAAAAAAAAATCCCAAACCTCCTTAATGTTGCTGTTATGTCAGCTTGGGTTATTGGCAGTGGAAGTGGTTATTGGCAGCGGAAGTTAGACCTGGCTCGAGGCTAACATAACTCACGCACCTGACTTTTTAAAAGGAGCTGAGATCTGGTTTCTTTATGGATGGACTTGTTTTCATTTGTGGTGTTGGTCCCTTCTTCAGATTTCCTTAATTTTCCTTTCAGCCAGTTTTGAACTTGATTCTCCTTCTATCTTTCTTCCTGCCTGAGGTGTCTCCTGTTACATGCAGACAACTATGGGATCCTTCATGCCAAAGCTCATTCTTCTGGCTTTCTGTTTCTAGGGCCATTTAGGTGAAGGATGTATGATTCAACAAACTGGTGTTCACTAACAAAGCTGGCATCTCCCTTCTCCCAGCCCAGGGCCAGTGAACATACAGAGTCTCAGGAGTGTGCAATAGAGGCTCTTCAACCAACAACCTCCACCATCTATCACTTCACTCCTAACTACTACTGCTTTTGGCTATCTTAACTCCCAAAAGGACTGTCAATTTAACCATAACTACCTAAGAACTGCCAAGTCTCATTTTATGAGCTGCTGTTGAGAGTTTAGCTATTTAAGGCTGATTTTAAACAATTTTTATTGGTACTTCGTGGCATGTGCCTGATTTACAGTGCTGTAAATAACCACAAATTAGGGACATTTCTTTCTTTACAGTAAAGGCACATTATCTTGAACATAAGAAAGATAGTTTGTTGGTGAAGAACTGGACTGCAGGATCTTTTCTGCAACAGGCTTCTTGTGTGAGCCCAGGCAATCCTTGTCCAGGGTTTGGTCAATGCAGAGGGGCTGGCTCTCTCCTCTGGGGAATGCTCTAAGAACCAGAGAATGTGGGATGAAGATCACACCTATGAGATGTCCCTCACTGCTCACCCTGCTGCTATAAGGCTCTAAAGGTAGGAGAAAGCAGTGCTGTTTTGTAAGTAAGTGCCACACTCAGTTTGATGCTCTTAAGGAACTGTAGGTATCTGATGTTAACCATAATTGAAAATTACATCTCGGGGACATATCTGAGAGCAGGCATCACCTTCTGCAGCCCTTCCATCTCTTCACTGACTGCACCAGGAGAATAAGCTACTAACTGAGTCCAGATGCCCAAACCTGACACAGCTAAAGTCGGGGAAAGACAAACCACGCTCTCAGGAAATAAATCATTGGGTCCCACACCATGAAGAGACCTGGTGGGCTACCACTACTTACTTTCCTCTGCAACACCAACTGAGAAGCACACTGAAGCACCTGAAAAACCTTATCCTGGAAAGGGGGAAATATTTTTTTTCTAGCTTAAAAAATACCTCTTGCAGCCCAGGAATTTGTGGCTGTAGAAATTCAGGTGTAAGATAAAATGTTTCACTGTTTCACTCAAGACCAACCCTGTGACTTCAGCAAAGCTGTCTGATCTTCCTCATATTAACCGGTGTGAGGATGAGAATCTTCACTCTAAGATCTTTTATGCTCTAAGATTTTTTTTTAAGAAGTTGTCAGCCAAACCTAAAAACCATGGGCTGTGCTTGTCACATTCAGAAGAAATCCAGAAGTTATGCAGCAAAAGACATCTCATTTTCATTCACGTTTGCTGCCTCCACATACAGAGAAAAAAGAAGCCAGGCTTCTATTCACAGGGAGGAGTGAGGGTGTATAACTGAAATCCATGGCTGAACGATTCTTGCAGCAGTTATAATGTGAATCTAACTTTGGGGTTCTTGTGAAATGGCCACAAAATATGTGGCCGGATTTTAAAATGTTCCAAGTACTCAACAGCAGCCAGTGCAGTCGTGAAAAGTGGTCAGCAGCATTTTAGCTAGATCTTTGCAAATTCAATGCCAGGTCAGCAAAATGGAAGCATTTTGTGGAAGAGGACAACTGTGTTTAATTTATTTGAATTTCTTTTAAGAAAGCTTGGAGATTATCAAGTCCCCAAATTATTTTTTTTTCAAATTAAAATGTCTAGTTTTCCAGATTTTTTTGTCTTGAAATGTAAGATAATTACAGTAAAAAAGGTTGAAAACAAAGCCAAAATAGAAATCATTGAAGTTTATAAAAATATTGAGGTTATCAAATTATGTTTACTGACTTTTAAAAAGTGTTCTTTTAGCTATTCATATTGATATGTTTATGTATTTATGCTTTTCAACCCAGTTTAAAACAAGAATGGTTTAGCATCTCAAAATTTTCCACAGAATGGAAAAGTACACCCTCCAGAGTTGCGTGGAAGTATTTTTAACACTCAGTGTTTTAAAAATGAGAGTACTTTTGCACAGTGATCTGTGGATATAAAAGTCTGTATCTCAGTACTTAATTTTGAGAGCACTTGTTTTTATGTTGAATCATTTCAGCAAGCACAATGCTGCTTTTGCTGTAGGTCACCTTTGTATCAGTGTCCTGTTGCCTTCAAAAAAACAGGGTTTGAGGGCAACTGTGAGACTTTTGCTGCTGTTTGAGATGAGAAAAAGAATTTGCATTTGACCAGAAAATAAAGACAGTGAGCATAGCATTTGCTGATACTCCTCATCCTTGGGGAGCAGACACCTGCTGTGGTAATGGAAAAACCTATGTGGTGTTAGTTCATACCTGCTGATTACAAATAATAGAGAAAGCAGGAGAAAGAAGGGGTGTCAGACCTAAGATGGCATCCCCATCACTGAAAAAGAGACTTGCAGCAGCAATAATAAATGCATTTCTCAGTGAATGGTGTAATGGTAACCAGAAAACTCAAAGTGGTTCACGATTTGCTGCAAACTTCACTGGCAGTGGATCACATTCAAAAAACTGCAAAAAAAAAATAACAAAGAGCCAATAGTGTCTCTCCATGCTTCAAGATGTAGAGCAAAGAAAATCCTAGTCATTTCCAGTCCTTTAAACCTCTAAACCTCTAACTGCACTCCTGAAGCTGACGTCTGCTGAGAAGCATGACTGTAGTTGGGCAGCAGTAAGGTCTTCTTGAGACCTGGCATAACCCCATCAGTCCATGCCCAGGGCCAAATTGGAGGGGACTCCGGCTGGACAGTCTGGTGCTTCCGTCACTTTGAATTGTGCAAAGTGTTACACAGTTACAAGTTATATTTACCCACCATCTCTCACCTTTTAAATACAAGATGTCCTTTATGGTCTTAGTTCCTAGAAACCCACATTTGTATTACTGCTATCTTAAACAAGGCTATGTGCAATAGAAGTGTTTACTATAAAAAGAGCTATATATGCGTATCTATATCATGCAGTCAATATCAAACATATTCTAAGATGCATCAATCAGATTCCCTTTCAGGAAGAAAAATACAAAAAGGTTGCAGTAATTTTGCAGTTTCCTAATGGGCAGCTGAGGTGGGAACTGTATACCCAATTTATAACATGAAATATTCCCTGTATCTGTTTCACAAGGACATGTACCCGCATGAAAGTGAGATTTGGTGGAACCTGGATTTACAACTGGAAATTAAATACAGCCATGTGGAAACATTATTATGTAAACTAATACGTAGCTGCTTCTTGCTGCATTCCCTCAACAGCAACAAAATGGTAGCATTGAAACCAAATGCCAAGTATAATTTTTTAAAACCTGTTCTATGAGAACAAAAAGAAAAACAGTCCCATGAGGACCTGTGAGGACTCATTACTTTTTCATCTGTGAAGTTCTAAATGTCACAGCCCCTGGGATGAATTCTCCTTTCATCACAACCAATGGCGCTTTGATACTGGTTTCCACTTGAGCATGAAAGATCCCAGAGACTCAGGTTTTCACCTCTTGCTGAGAATCCTGGCAACGTACTTCAATGTCTTGCTGTCAGTAGCTGGTTTTGGTGGCTCCCATTGGTGTTGGACTACATGACGTGTAAGTGAATGTCTTCTGCTCTGCTGAGCTCTGTTGAGGATGCACTTGAAGGAGATAGGAACAAACGTGATCTGGAAGGAAAGACTGATTGATCTAGCATTATTAAGTGTAGAGAACATAACAATCTTCTAGTAGATGTGGCCAGCAGAGAGACAAAGGAAGTAATCTGTTCTTTGTACCGTAGTACAGTCAATACTAGGTTTGAATTGCATCAAAGGAGATGGTGAGTTACTGGGTAGAACATGCCATCAGAGGAGAGGTGATCAGATGGTGAAGCACTAGAGTACATTGTGTGGGAGGTAGACTTCCCGTCACTGAAGACTTCTTAAGAACAAGTTAGAAACATATTAATCAGGAATTAAATAGGTGTAATTTATCCTACTTTGGGGCAGGATGGCCTCTCAAGGTCACCTCCCCACCCTTATTTTCCATTTCAGCAGTCTGCCTTATAAACATGGAGTAGAGGTCTGTTGCTTAATAGATGGTTAAAAGAGTGAATAGCAGCTGGTTTATTCCTCTGTTTTTCAGAGGTGTGTTTACATTCCAGCCGTAAGAGTGGAGGGGAAAGACAGCAAGTTCTGATCCCACCAGCCAGCCAGTGGAGGAGCCCGGGCAGCCATCCATCGAAGGCTGTTTAACTTTCCCAGCCTTTCAGAGCCTAACATAAAGGACAAAGGTGGCTCCCAGATGGAAGACAACAGACTTGAAAAACATGGAAGCTGACAAAGAGCAATGTACAAGTTCCAATTGCCAGAAGAAGAAAGCAAGGAAATTTCCAGTTAGGTGCAATGGAACCACTCCTGAAGGATCTCTGTGCTCTGTAAGTACTTTTGGCCTCCACAGAAAATACTTGGGCAGAAACCTTCCAGAAGGCATGTTTGTTTTGAGCAGAATCTGGAGTTCCTGTACCGAGCTTTCTGAAGGCTGCACTGCAGGATTAGCCTGTATTCCCTCTACTCAATGTCATGGGAGACTGAACGTTTTCACTGCATTCTGGAGTCTGACACAGGCAGACAGACCACAAAGAAAAACACAGGAATAGATCCCATAAGCTGCTTCAAGTAACACTTGCTCCAGAGCCTCTGGTGAATGCTGAGAAATTCTAGTTTCACAAAAGATGCCAACAGAGGAACCAAATATTTCAGTTTGCCTCAAGCTTCAAAAGGGGTTGCTGAACCTGTTAACCAACACCCTTTTTGACAGGCTGGTTTGCGGTCAATGCCGCTAACTAACAGGAAAACAAATGCCCATATTCTGAGTGGGGATTCGCACTCTGCACCACAAAGCCAAGGAAATTGCTGCCAGAGCTGTCCTGCGAGTGTGCACAGGCCACAGATGTGTGAAAAAAACATTGAGAATGCTCCTTATGTGGCAAGATGGATCCTTCAGAAGGACAGATCTGCTGGGTATGAACAGATGTGGTATATTGACTCCAAGGGATACTTTGAGTATGTTTCTAGGTATGAGCAGCTCACTTCAGAAAGAAACTAGTAGACAGGGAAATGGGGAGGCAGGATTAGGAGGCAAAGCAAAGTCAAGCTATGTACAAAGATGGAGACTAAGCCAGAAACAGAAAGGGTGAAGTAAATCAGAATTTAAGAGTCTTGCATATATGACAAGATTTTTTTGTTGCAAGCAGCAGCAATTCCATTATCCAAAGAGATACTTCTGATACAAAAGAAACAAGAATTTTATTACTATTGTATCAGATCCAGTGACTATAGAAAATTCAATCTACTTCCTTTGCCAGCTACATGATTCACAAGGTGTTCGCTGCAAGGACTGACAATCCAATTGTTTGTGCCGAATGAGCTATTCTTGATGCAAAGGACTCGCATAAGTGGTCAGAAGTGTTCAGGAGGATGATGAAAGCCAAGTGCAGCATGGTAGAAATAGACTTCGGTTCTCAAGGTAGGAAAGAGGCATATCATAGATATTGCTAATGTGAGCTGGTTATTAAACTAAGCTACCAATCACTGGAGGATTGAAACCATATATGTCCTATATATGTCCTATATATGAAAGATCTGACCAACATGGAACATTACCTGCTAGTGACAGATCATGTGTTTCTCCCTCTACCTCCACGTGGTGCCAGAGGTTAAAGAGACCCTGATTGTGACTTGCCAATATTTCTGTGAGACTACAAGTCTAGTTCTTTATTTAGACCAACATTCATTTTATTGTGTTAAGATTCTGCTCCTTTAACAAGAGTTGCAAAAACTGACTTGTGAAAACATACTTACTTATGAAAATGGCAGAAATGTCTCATGAGATTCTTGCAGGAGCAACGCATAATACTGATACTGTTGTCTGTCTCTTGGCACCAGCTTTTTATCGAATGGCTTTTGAGAGCTCTGCTTGGAGAATATAGTATTAACTCCATAGTCAGAATGAAAGATAGTGAAATGTCAAGAATCTATAATCAGTCTTTTAAGAAATTACAGTCTAGGCATTTGTAATGGCAAGTTTTTTCTCTGTTTCTTAGAATTGCTGGACCACCTATTTTTCAGATTACCAGCAAAAGCAACACAGCAGTGGATGTTCCAGTTTCTGTCAATAGTTGTTATTATTATTAATTATTTAATTAATCTTTTTAAACTACTGAATTAAAGTGCAGACTTCATTCCTTGCTTAATTACAGGTCTGAATTAACTCTGCCTTTTAGACCAAGGGAAAATGTAAAGGCCTAAACCATTGCTCTATGTTTATCTGCAACTTTTCTCTCTCCCCCCCTGCACTTCCCAATATGCATTTACCACCTTGTAGAGGAAGTTTTTCCAGGGATGGATTGAATTTTATAGAGCCTGGCTCAGTAGGACACAGGGCTAAATTATTACTTCTTTATGTTTACTATTAAACTTCAGTGTTTACTACTAAAGAAGAATAAGCTACTAAATTAGAATAAGCTTATAGGGTTTAAGCACACTTTGATCTTGATTTACCAAAGCACTGGCTGTGCCATACACTTCCACAGAGTGGAATCTGTGTTTTAGGATAATGGGGTGGAAAAAACTTCAAAGGAATAAAAGCTCAGAGCACGTGGATAAGAAGATTTGTATTTTGAGTGCTGCTGAGTATTTGTGTAAATAAAAAGATGGTGCTTTTGAAATAACACTGGAGCTACACAGAGAGCCTGAAAACATAAAACCCAGCAGTGAATAGAGCCTTGAAACACAAATCCAAACCCACAACCAGCATTCATGATCCAGCCAAGAGAAGCTTTTTATTTACTTTTCCATGCCATTGAGTGCAACAATTCATTCACTCCTGATATATAAATACATACACACATGACACCAAGTACTATCCTGCTGATCCAAAATGCTGTCCAGGACTCACACCCTCCCCACCACCAATCCCCCTCCCAGCCAGCTCTCTTCCGCTCTGCAACAGCTCGGCCCTGGGGTACATAACTGAGAAATCTCCACTTCAGACAAGGGAGAAAGCTTCATGAATCACCAAACAACACTTCTCAGGTGGGAAAAGCACATTCTTTGTTCCTCTACATGGAATTAGAAAAATATGTGTAGAAATAAAGCCCTGAAAGCCCCAGGTGAGCAATTGCTCTCTTTCTTTTTCAGTTTTGTTGAGCTTGTGAGTTTTGGGGTGGTTTAATTAAAGGCCTTAAAATTCTTTACCACTAACATTCAAATGCTTTGTATTTTTCCTCTGGACTTGCAGAGTTTCCATCCTCCTCCTCCTCTCTCTCTTGTGTCACTTTTACTCTGCCATAAAACAATTGAATCACACACTGGTACATAAATATTGGCAGATTTTTAGGTTTGCTGTTTTTTTCACTCAGCCTATTGGGCAAAGAGCCTAGAAAGCCTAAGTTATTTGCCAGAGTTTAAAATTCTGGCAAACAGTGCAGATCCAGTACAAATCTCAAATCATATTTCAGGA
>NW_010210273.1:54714-70871 GCF_000695765.1 Mesitornis unicolor
CTACCGCACCTTTCCAATTCTTCTCTCTGTGCACTAATGACTATTATGGGGAAATGCGTTCCAGAAACGTGAAAATCAATGTAGTGGGAAATGTACCAAAACCACCTTTCCACTTATACAATCTCAGTTGTCCAAGAAACACAATTAATTAGTGTTATTGAGCTGTTTAGCTCCCCAATAAAAGCTTTTTGAGTGATTATATGAAGAACCATTGGTACTGAAGACTTCATACTGAAGTAATTAATGGAACTTGATTATATACTGACAAGTTAAACACGGGTTTGTTTGATATTACACACACATGGAAAACACATGCGCTATTGAGCTCAGTACCTAGGAGTTTAGATTAATGGTGTTGATGAATTATGTGGAGATTATATACTTTGCAGACACATAATGGACCTGATTTTGAAAAGCAAGCTCTCATTTTCCTCCTGCAATTTTGAGGGTGTGAATAATTGCAGGTGATTTTCTAGCAGCTAGACATCTAGCTGCCTGGTTGAATTCCTTCGGGCAGAGGTCATGCCTGGTTCTGTGCGAGGCACCAGAAGGCACTGGGAGAGCACGTGTAGACAGTGAAGAACAAACCTACCCTCGGGCTGCACACTGGGACCATAGTGACCAGCAAGGACAACTGGTTTCATGCACAACTGTGGCAGCTGAATTGGGACGTTTGAGAAATATATTCTTTCTAAGTTCAGAGGCATACACTGAACTTGAGGCTCAGCCCCAGGAGGGAAATGAGGAAGCTGTCACTAGGCTTTCTTCTGCCACCAGGCAGAGGCTGGTGACAGACCTGACACTTAGCCCTGAGCCAGCTGCTGAAGCAGTCTCTGTGGGACATTACTCAGGTTAAGCCTAGTATTGAAGCCTACCACTTGGCATCTTCCTCTTGAGGGTCTGTCTAAAGGCAGCTGAATGCCATTGGGATGAGGACAGAGGTAGTAATCAATGTCAGGGTTTAAGAGTTGCAGGATAGCCAGGACGTACAAAGGCTAGAGCTGGATGAGCATCTCCTCCAGAGAACAGATCCTGCTGAGCCCTGTGGACATGATTCAGTTCAAGACACCAAATCTGGGAGACAAAATGCAGGTTTCCATGTGAGCCAGGCACTTAAACTCTCCTGACACTGGAACTGCCAGCAGAGCCTGCAGAGGGATTCTGCTCCCCCAAGAGCATGATGTCCTTGCTGAGCTGCCTACATGTACCCTCTACCTCAGACACCTGTGGACATCTACCATCAGAAACCCCCGTTTAGGTGTCAGTCACCAAGTGAAACCCTGCCCTTAGATACAGCACAGCAGCAGCAGGCTGTTTCCAGCACTGCTGTGATCACAGCCACACACTGGCTGCTGTGCCCATCCCTCCACTGCTCTGCCCATATGCCCAGGGCCCTGTGACAGCAAAGTGCCAGCACTGCCCACCTCGAACCAACAAGGAGAAGCAGCCCTCTGAGGACTGCTGGCTACAGAAGCAAGGGATAACACTAACACCCAGAGCAGGGTAGGAAGGAGCAGACAGTCTTCTTCCTGGGACTAGCACAACTTCCTCAAAGTTTTGGTGTGTTCAGAGCTAGAAAATGTTTTCAGCTCAGCCACTTCAGGTGACCCGGGCTGAGAAATGAATTAAGACCCATCATACCTCATATTCAGTGATTGTACCTGGAAACTTTCTTCAGGCTATAGCTTGAGGTATGTTACACAGAGAGAGAAGGGGAAAGACATGCAGACCTGTTTTGGCTTGGATCTTAAAGGCATATGAGGAACAAATATGAGGCACCAGCATGTGCCTATGGAAATGCAGTAAGTGGAAAGTTAAAGAGGGCCATATAGCTCCTCTATTCTGCACTTGCAGGCTCTGAATCCAGCACTTGGCTCTCTGTGCATCATTAAATGATGATCACTACCATGGACTATAAGCATGCGCTGGCACCCCACCACTGGTGGCTGTCCAGTTTTCAGTGGAGATTTCAGCATCCTCTTCACTTTGCCTGATCCTTGGGAGTCCATGGGTGCAACACGGTAGGCAGGGCACAGAGGGGCAGCAAGAAGTGTGGAGGGGAAGTCACTAAGAGGTGACCATTGACAATGCCTGGAGATGTCAAAAGGTCTTGCAGTACATGGTACCCTATGGATGCTCTGGGCAGTGCAGATGTGATGGAGAAACTGAGCCCAAGAGGGCCATGACCAAGGACAAGCTGCTCTGGCTTTATCCCTCTACATGGAAGTAGAAAACCTAACACAACAGCCCCAGTGTGGGTGCTTGACCAGTAAATTTGGCTGTAAAATACTTAACCCTTTCCTAAAACTGTTACTGCTTTGATCAATCACCTAACTGCAACCCTACAAGAAAGACAGTATTAGGGCCTAATTCTGCAATTATTTGCTGTCTCCAGGAAAGAGCAATCATTGTTATGAAAGGGCTTTTAACTCTCCCCCCATGCTGGCTGTCTGCTGGAGGCAGTGGATAATCCCGGAAGCAAGCCCCAAATCTTGCTGTGCTGGTGGACAGGAAGCAGTACTTTCCGAGGAAGGGGAAAGACCTGGCTTCAAGCGCTGCATCTTAATTAGCTGCTGCAGGTGGAGAGCTCTGCAAGTCCTTCACAGTGCTTTTATAACTATCACATCTTTATGTGGCTGAACTGTTTTTTTCCACTGTAACTTGGCCATTTTTGGAAGAGAAATATTTTGGGTCACATTATCAATTTTCCCCCCATGGAAAGCTTATAAAAATTAATCTATAAGCAAATTGATGTGAGGAAAAAAGTTAGCATAAATGGTTTCAAATGGACAACCTTCAAAGGATCTGAGCTCATTCCATTTGAATTACAAAGTTGGAGCTTTGGCCCAGCCACTCTTTGGTTCCCTACCTTTCTTCCCCACCCATGCTGCTTTGCATCACACTTGAACAGGTATCCAGTGAGAACTTTTTTCCTAATATTTGAATTTAGAATTGGCAGAAGTACCTTGATAGACTCTTCTTGAGGTTGAAAGCTTCATTTGCTGTCCACAACAGGCACAAGGAGCTGCTGAGCTGCCTTTCTGAAGGCGATGTGCTAATCCATCTCAGACAGGCAGAAGAGGGTGCTCCTTCCCCCAGACCTATGTATTACTCTGACTTTCTGTTAGTGGTCTCAACACAGTTCTCAGCTAGGGCAGCGATTTGCCTGCAGACATCCATCTAAATGGACTAGACTAAGGCCACCATGGAGATATGGGACTTTGTAGCAATCTTCTGCCCTTTTAGTTAGTGCTAAAGCAAATTAGTGACTCTGAGGCTAAACAACTGATAATAACTTACAAAAACTCAACCCATGGTGGGGGAGGAGAGAGATTTTGACTAAGTCGATTAAAAGACAATTGTAACATGAAAAAGACAGCTCCTAATTGCTCCTGTGTCTGGGGACACCACACATTGCACATTTGTTGTAGACAGAAGACCATAGTAAAGAAGGCTGACTCTATCATCAGCTTCATCTCCTAACCAACACAGCCCACAGCACTCTGAATTTTGGCGAGCAGCCTGTAGTATAAAGCATTACTGTGCATGTCAGGAGCAAGAGCCAGGCTCCAGGAGGAGAAACTGAGGAGCTGTGTGCGCACAGGCCCAAGAAAACTAGGGTAATCGAGATGCCACCAAAATCTACCATGGTGGAAGCAAATCTGAAAGCCAAATGGAAAGCATGGGGCTCTCAGGCTGTATCTAATCTGCAGCTGCATCTTGTGGAGCCTGTGGGCAACCAAAGTCCTTGCTTTGCTCCATCCCTCTTCCATCTCACCCCCTGCAGTCCTCCTACCTCCTCTTTAGTGCTCTTCTTCCCCTCCACCCTCAACTCCTCTTCACTCTATGGTGCCAAGTGGTGGAAGTACAGAGTTGTACCATGTCAGCCATGTGGCTGACAAGGTTGTCTGCATTGCTGATGTGGTGCTGGGAAGGGCTGGGACAACCCTCAGCACACTTGAGCTTGTTCAAGTCTTCCCTGGCAGAAAGGTCTCCCTTGACCTACAGCCAGCAGGGTGAGGCATCTAATAAAAAAGGAAGAAGCAACCAGAAATCTATATAGATAATGGTGGAGAGATGACTTGTAGATGGAGAGAAAATTGCTTCTGGAGCAACAGCTACAGAGTGTTTAGCCAGACCGGGATGCCCTAGAGCTGGAAGCAGAGACCTGTCTGCTCTGAATGAGGAGGATTTCCATGGAGCCAGGAAGACTCAAAGGTGTCTTGACAGCCTGAAACCTGCGAATAGATGCAAGCAGCAGCAAGGAATGACAGATCTCAGAAACTGTGGTGAGAAAGCAATGAAAGAGGCAGAGGTCAGAGCAGACCTCTCTCAGCCACCTGGCTTCACAAGTAGGTTAGCCAAATGACCTCAGTAAAACTATTTTCTACTCCATTTGTAACCCTCAGAGGCCAATCAGGGAGTGGAGAGACTGTCCAGTTCAAATAATGCAAAACTCGATTTCTTTGAGGGAAAAGTCCCTGACAGGCTCCTTGGCTCTGCTCAGCGTCTCGCCCAAGTGAGTGGCTAGGAAGAGGAATAGGGGAGACTTCCAGCAGCCAGCCTGAGCACGCCAGCTCCTTCCGTGCTGCAGAGCAGCCCACGACAGACACCCAAGCGCTCCAAGTTTGCAGGAGCTGTTGAGATGTGGCGTGCAGGCAGCTATCAGGCAGAAAGAGCCAGATCAGAGAATTAGCAGCATGGGGAGAGCCGAATCCTCTGGCCTGGCTGAGGACCAGATGAGACCTGCTTTTGGCATAATCAGGTGCAAACAAGGACTCCCAGGATAAATGGGCAGTGGAATAACTTATACACATTTAGCTGGACTTCAGCTTGCAGGGCCAGATCAGCAAAAGGAAACCAGACACCCTAAGGGCTTGGGGAATTTGCCCCACCATTTGAGTTTTTCTCTGCAGCAGCCAACCAGGAAAGGAAGCAGCTGCTAGTGAGAAAGATGGACATAAATTGCCATGAGTCCCGTAAGCACAGATATGTGAAATGGAAAAGGTGACTCCAGTCTGGTCTGTGGCATTTTTGAACAATTAGAAAAAGTGATAGATTTGGTTTGTAAAACAAGAGAAGTTGGAAATAATGCAAAAACTAAAGAAAGCAGTTAAGTGCTGGTACGGTGAAAAAGTTCGCTATAAAACGTCAACTTGTTATAATAGGAGGCTGGGCCAGAACGAAACATCGCAAGAGCCTAGTAAAAACCCTCTTTCCCAGTCTGAGAGTTGCAAGGACACCACGTTATGCCAGTGAAGCCCAGAGGTACACCAATGAGGCCCCAGGTTTTTTTTTAGATCCTCACAGATGAACAACAGAAGGAGGAGACTGGCTACAAATCATCTGCTGATATCTGTAAAGTGCATGGAAAAAGTGGACGGTGCCTCAAGGATAACCATTAATAGAGCAGACAGGCTAAAAACAGTAAGGGGTAGACTGTCCAAAAGTGAACCAACTAATTAGTCTCAAATGGAGACAGTGACAGGGAAACGTGCATTCGTCGAACTGTTGGGAAAGTTGGGTTTGCATATTGGACATCTGGAATTTGAGCTAGATTTCTGGATAGCCGAGATAGTGGATGAGCTAATAAACAGTTTGGATTTCATTATGCCTAATAGGTAAGTAAGTGCCAGGAAACCATGTCTTTCAGACCCTGCCCGTGAAAAGTCTTTATGAATATGTAGCATAGGTGAGCAATATTATTTGCAGACAACTGGTTTGCAAAGAACAAGGAGAGGCACCATTATAACTGACATGCCATGGGAACTTTCCAGCCAAAGAAATCACTTCCCAGAGGCTGAAACCTGTTTTGAGACCTAGGATCTCAAAGGGATATTAGCTGCTCGAGTGTTGGTATATTGGAAACAGGAATCTGTTCCCCTTTGGTGTGCTGGACATTTCTGATGAGGAGAAAATAAAAGGAGGGGAAAATGAGCAGGGGCCAGAAAGCACGATGAAGTAAACAGATGTAGTAAATACACAGAAGAAAACCAGTGGGGAAAAAATAGAGGAGATAAATGCAGGAAGCTTGGTATTTGGTGCTGAGAATGCCTTACAAGCCTTTACTGTGGAAGTTCCTGGAATCGTCTTTCCTCTTATTGCCAAAGTGGCACAGGAACAAAACATAAGAAGGTGGCCACAGAGCAGCCACTTCACTGCTTAACTGAAGCCAAGTGCAGGAGACATTCTTGGCAGCTGGGAATTTCAGGAAGGCAAGACTGAGCTCTCACATCACTTTAGGCCTCCCCGAGGAAGTAGGGCAACCCCATGTCCCGTTCAAGGCTGCAAGGACCACTGCAGCAGCAGGGCCAGCCTAGTTTTCCACTCTAGATCTAACAAAGAGCTGTGCACCTTGGTAGAAAGATGTGCTTCACAGTGGAGGAACAAAGCCCTCAGTGGCCACTGAACAAAGCCACTACTCCCTGCCATGGCACAGGTGGTCACACCTCAAGCACAGGCCTGCAGAGACATAGCCAAACTGCTTTTAAGCATCTCCCCATGACACCAGTGCATCCATCTTGTGGACGTCCCAGCTCACCCTGGGCCACCTCACCAGTCATCTTCACACAGCAGTGATGTGCCCCGAGGAAGCCATCTCTTCAGGCTCCTCAGTGGGGTGGCTCTGCTGCACACATCGAAAGCCATGGCACATACCTGGTGTATTTACAGATGATCTGAGACAAGCCGAAGTCTGCCAGGCTGCAATAAAACCCCAAAGAAGGAGAGTATTTCCTAATAAAAAAAAAAGCAGTTTGCTTTCGGCAGACAGGGAGTGAAGGAGGAATTTCCACTGACACAATGACAGTGGAGCTGTCCAGAAACAACCGCTCCTCCTGAGTGTGCAGAATCAGGGAGGACTTAATTTCCTAAGAGAGGTTTACTTCTAAGCTTGCAGATACTGCACACCACCAGCTAATTTGAGTGAGAAAACCATCACAGTGATCACCAGAACACAGTTTAGCATTTGTGGAGATACAAAGGCTCTTGTGATAATTCACAGTTTGCTTTTCTGTATTCTAAAATGCCTTTCATATAGGAAACAGTAACAGATAATGAACTTCTAGCTTAGAGATGGTATTTCTACAGCAGCACAAAGGATTTGAAAGTGTCCTGATTGCAGCAAAGGTTTCAGGTCTCTCAGATAATTTATTGTGTTACAGAAGCACACCTTGGGGTAAAGGTTTTATTTGTATATCTTTACTACTGCTTGAATAGGAATAAAATCATTGTGGAACAGCAAAATGAAAACACTGACAAAAGGGTGTTGGATAAGTATGTAATAATTTATTATTTAATAATAACTACTTAGAATACAATTGCAATAGATGCCATTTTTCTTTCTGTCTAGAACACACTCTTTAGACTACCACCATTACAGACTCATGAAGATGGTGCCAATGAAGTTAAGGTGCTTTTATGGATTAAATGTAGCTGCTGCCTTTCAGCTGGAAGGAGTAAAGTCCTTTTTTGGATCTCAACAGCAGCCTCCATATGAAGCATGGACATTGCTACACATCCGTCTATGGAAACCAAACTCTCTTGGTCTTCCTTTGTGAGTCTTGAGTGTCTGAAGTAGGGACAGAATGGAACAGAAGAGTAAGAAATAAAGAATCTTGACCTAACAAGCTTGGTGAAAAGCTCAAAAAAAGAAGAAATTCTTTGGCCAAGTGTTATGTAAAAGAGACAAGGTACTATGAGCAGAATGCCAACCCTCTGCTGTTCAATTCCTCCTGTGTTGAGAAGAAAAAACTTTGGATGATCACTGAATAAAGAGGTTAGCCTCAAAATCACATTATTTAGTGAGTGATTTCTCTCCCTAACAAAATCTACCTACAGGACAAAAAAAATCTTAAGCCTTTTGAGAGCATCATTAACATACATGAACTTTGCACGTAAGTATTCAGCAGACCTATTTATAACCCTCTTCACCGACATAACTCAACATCAGATTCCCTCAAACAAATTAAATTATAAAATCGACTGGTTACTGATAGAGCTACCACTCTTTTTTTTTCCCTTCAAAAAGAACTGTCAAATCCAGTTTTCTGTAGCACTAGCAGAGGCAAGGCAGGAACCTGTCCTTTTCCAAAACGAAGTGACATGCGTATGTGTACTAACAGCAACTGTGTAATCTAGAAATTCTTTCAAGCCACTGAACTTCTTTCAAGGAACTCTTTTAGCCATATTTCATTCCCAGCCTCACTTATCGTCCCCTGTAACAAAACACCAAAAGTCAGAGCTTCTTTAACAAAATCAAATATGAATTTATGTATTACCATTGCACCTCTGAGAACTATGTCTGTGTGCTGTAAGATGTGGCAAGCTCATACTAAAACAAAAGGACTTTATTTCCATGGCATATTCATTATTCTCCCCCACTGAGTAATTGTATCACCTGCCCTCTATAGATTCTTTATGCTTCAACAGAGATGCAATCTCAGTTGCCAGAGCAGCTTCAATACCGAGTCTTAGCTTCCATGGACACGTAATCACTTACACCTGTGCAAAGTAGATGTAAACCCACTTTGCACTTACTTTACACAGGTGCAAATGACTGCACAAGGTGAGAAACAGTGTAGGATCAAGTCCACAATGACTGCAAAGCGCTTAAGCAAGGTATGATGGAGACCAACAGAGGCACCTGGGATACAGCGAGCAGGAGGCAAGCGAATGTCAGCAGCAGTTTGGGAGTCCATTCTCCCTCATTGTGCGACCAGCTATATTAGCAATGGAAGTCACGCGTGTGTGCCCAGAGGGTAATAAATCAGCCACTGTGTGAATGCTGCAGGCCTGCTCCTTCTCCAGCTCTGGCACTGCCGTGAGGGTCAGGCTGCAGGAAGGAAACCTGTGCTGCCACTGGGGAGGAAGAAGCCAGGTGGCTGTGTGGTTGTGAGATCAGTTTACATAGAGAATCAGGCTAAACCTAGGGGCTCCGGCTTGGTACAGGGCATGTTTCTTCTTGTGAGTCAAACAGATTATCTAGAAACCTGACTCAATCACAGCTGAAATAGTACAGCCCTTTTTGTTATATTGCCTCCTAAAACTGCTCAAGAGCTGGGGAGCATAAGAGCTTTCAAATGAAACTTTACTTTTTATGAGCTGTTGGATAGGACAGAGTAGATACAACTAAAATTAGTC
This sequence comes from Mesitornis unicolor, assembly GCF_000695765.1. Classification (NCBI taxonomy): domain Eukaryota; kingdom Metazoa; phylum Chordata; class Aves; order Mesitornithiformes; family Mesitornithidae; genus Mesitornis; species Mesitornis unicolor. Next base: position 63,856 of record NW_010210273.1, read on the forward strand.
TGCTACCTTTCATCAGAGCTCTCCAACTGTAAGCTTAAAGGCAGTAATTATCACAATGGGCTATCTCAGGGAGAAGGGAGAGAAATTCATTCATGCTGACTTTTTTAGCCTGAAGATTAGGGTTTGTATAACAACATTCCTTGGTAATCTGAAAAAGACCTTCTGAAATGTTTTCCTCTTAGACTTACACCTGCCAGCTTTCTTCACTCTTCTTTCCCTGGCCTACTAATAGCGATGGTAAATGCATCCAGAGAAATATGGTCACTATAAAGTACTGAAGTTTCTGTGTAGCATGACATAAAATTACTGAATCTGAAATAAAGTGTGTGTGTCATTTTTCCAAGGGACATTTAAAATGTGTCCCTGGATATATGTGATATAAAATACTGCTCACAAAAAATTAAAGTAGAAAGCATACACTGATGAAGGAAAGCTGCTTCATTTGTTACAGCTATCTTTTCAAGGCAAAGCAGTCATACTCTGTGCATGGCAGACTGGAAATCTATGTGTCCTGGCTGATTTTGCTGTGCTTACAGTACCTGGTGTGGGAGAGGGCTGGCCATCAGTACAGAAGTGTTTTCTCATGGTTATAAAGTTCTGCAGAGCTGGCACTGAAGTCAAGCCCAACATTCATTCACATGCCATGACAGTCAGGCTAAATCTGATTCAGAAGCAAGATGATGACAGATAGGACAAGAGATTGTTTTTAGTTGTAAAATAAGCAATTTTGAGCACGTGGCAAATAATCAACAGGTTCTTATTTAATGAAAGCACTTACCGATGACAGCATCAAAGATGTGGTGTCAAGGGAGGACGGGTGAAGCCTGGTACTGACCTGCTGTGGGGCCCTATGGGCTGGGAAAATCAGGCTCTAGAAAGGGAGGAATGTCTCAATACTTATATTAACAATGGAATGAAAGAAGTCTTTATTTTCAGCACCAGGCTTTGAGTAAAGAACTTTTACTCTCTGTTTCCCTAGTAAATTATGAAAGATTTACTTATCCCACATGAAGTACCTCCAGTGGCTTCCTCTGTACAGGGCTTTTAGGTGTCTTTTCAGCATCAGCTACAATTAACAGAAAAAGCATGTTTTCTGCAGGTAGAGGGGGAGCATAAGGGCTGTCCTGGGACCTCCTTCCCTTCAATGACAGCAGTGCCAGGCAACATTGCCTGAGCTGGCTTTCCAACAGGGTACCTCATAGGGTCAAGAGCAAGCCCTCACCCTGTCCTGGTACTGGGCTCCTGCCAGCAGGATGCCTCCATGCCACCTCTCTGCGGCTTCTCATTCCTGGTCAATCTGACAGCATCTTCTGCATTGTTATTTACTTTATCATTCGTGTACTTGTGTACATTCCTCACATTTTAACTACGGAAGCAGAAAAAAATCAGCATGTTAACCTTCCTTCCCTTCTTCCTGTCATCCAGGTTTTTTCGCCCCACTCTTGAAGGCTGTTATAGCATGTTAACAGCTCAGTCTTCAAGTGTTTCCATCTGCATCTTTTTTCACCAGTTGCAGACTCGGCAATCTATAGGGCAATAGCAGCAACCCAGCATGCCCTTAAAAGCACAGTATAGAAGAGAGTATTGCTTCTGTGACCAGCTCCTGTGTAAGAACAAATCTGCTTAGTCTGGAGTCATCAACACTGATTGCACTCAGCACACACAGGCTACCACACATCGTCGTCGTCTGTGCCTGCAAAAATCAGGGGGTGCCTAAGACTTTGTATTGCTCTGTCATGCCTCCTGCCCTCCTTCACTCTGCTCTGGAGAGTAACTGAGCATGAAAAAACAGCCTTTTCTTTCTCATGTCTATGTGCCAATGCCATGTTTTCAGATTACAACTTCTGAAATGCCTTCATAAGTCTGAAGCTGAGCAGATCAAATGGAGACCATTAAACTTTAATGTGTCTATCAGCCAAAAGGGCACCCCTTTTTCACCAGTCTCTTCTCTGTCTTAAAATATGTTTTACAGATGAGTGCATAAAACCATGTGTGGGTGTAAAGGCCAGTACACAGCCTGGGACAAATCAGCACATCTGGTCCTCAACTTGGCTGACCCAGCATCTGCTTGCACTGCACTGCCTGGTTCTGGTCCCACTCAGACAGGTCTGAAAATGCTGCCCTTTATTTATTTTTTTAAATCAAAACCACTGCTAAAGTCCAGCAATCACTGACATCCAGTGGTGACAAGGATAATTACAAATGCTTATTTTCTGAGAGTCTTGTTTTTTACCTGGTGAAACCCAAGTTAAGACGAAGGCTTGCTTTTGAGCTCTACAAAAGGAGGACAAGTCAATTGAAACACAATATTGCTATTGTTAGACCGGAGAGGGCAGGTACCTGAGAAATGGTATTGGAAAGCATCTCTGTGTTCCCTGCATGGAGGGACTCTGAGTCCAGCTGTGCTGCTGTACAGTTTGGGAATAGCCCCAGGCAGCAAATCGAGTTCTGTCTTTTGGACACTGCCATGAGACCAGATCTGAAGTTTCCTGCCCCAAGCAGTTTGGAGTGGGATAAAATTAAGATTTGAGCAACAGTGACCCCACTATGTTGGTCTAATAAAAACACTGTGCTGCAGGGTGAGCCCATCAGGCCCGCACAGTAAGGCTCAAATATCAATTAAATCCTCTGGTGGGTGACCCTGACTGAAGAAAACAACATCAAAGTTGCAGTTTTGGCTTAATTCCATTCAGCACAGACAATTAACAATTTCTTTATAGTTGGAGGGAGGTGGGAGGGCATGACGTACCTTTTTCATCGCAATGCAAATACTGCTTGTTCCTAAATGCTTGTATAGTCTTATCTTTCCTCTGTATGAAACTGTATGGGCAATGGTGCAACTGCTGAGAGAGTTACCTACCTTTTTTTTTTTTTTAATTCTATGCAATCACTCACTACAGTGTCTGCATGTAGGGAATATTTAGGAATAACTAAGGAAAAAAGGTCAGATCTCATAGAAATCATGGAGATAAAGCCTCAGCCTATTCTAATTACTATAGAAAATGTCACCTTATAAGTGAAAGCATAATTATGAAACTGAAATTCTTTTCAGGATATCTTTGATACTTTTTTCCCTTTTTTGGGAGCCAGGGGATAAAACCAAAAGAAAAGAAAAAGTCATCTAACTTTAATTTTTATTTCTTGAATTCTTTCAAGACTACTGCAGCAGGAGGTGAATTTTGACAAGCATAAAATACTTCCAGTGCAGCAAACTTTAATGGCTGCTGACACCACCATAATTTAAAGCTTGGGCCTTTGTAAACTTTTTATGCAGAACACCCTGTAAGCAATCTGGGCTTGTTGCAAGGGCCTCAGCACTTTCCAAATGCAAGACTTCATCTGTCTCTTCCTCTTCAGTCCTTTCTGTACTGTTTCCATTCCTTCTGATACCCCTTGCAGAGAGAATATTCCTCAGACTTTTTTGACAGTCATTACAGGCCCCTTTGCGTTGACATGTATTACAGTTCTATCTCTTGGAGCTTTGGCCATAAACAACACGCCATCACAGGGCATTAGCTGTGTAAGGGATGGTTTCTGATGCAAGGAGTCCCCCAGAAAAGGGGACCCGTAGCTCCTGCCAAGGTCTGGCTGAGATTTGAAGCCTCTTTCACTTGGATGTCCTGCTTTACATGAGATGCTGCCCTTAGCAGCAGAGAAAGCTGGGAGTGGAGAAGCAGCAGCACCACATCAAAGTGACAGATTTACACGTAATGAACAGGAGAAACTTAATTTCTTTGCCTTGAGTTTCATAGATTTTGTTTTGTGCCATCTGGGATAATTTTCTGTTGTGCACTGTAAGGAGGGCCAAACAGAAGAGCCACGGCTGAAAAACTGGGAGAAAAGAGTGACAATCCCTCCCTTGCAATGCACAAGATATTGGATTGTCTTGGCTGACAGTGCTGGGATGCAAGCACAGGCACTTGTCTTCCCCTGCTCTGCGTCACCAACAGTGAGATCCATTTCACAGTCACAGAGAGCCTTAGGAGAAAATGACAGCGTACCAGGACATGCTCAAGGAGCTGAAGGAGCTGAGCTTGCTCCAAGGATGATACAAGTCTCCATGCAGTGCCACTAATGAAGAATTGCTCTGCTCATAACTGAGGAGAAAGCCAGAATCTGTTTTCTGATCCTGAAATAAAGCAGTCTCCTTTTAGACCTGTCAGGAAAGTAATTGTTCATTCCTCAGGTTGAGCGGCACATATGCAATCCCTTTGTTAAGTAGCTTTCTAAATTTTTGCTCCTTGGCTCTTGCAGCTGCAGGCTGTGTGATTGCCAGCCCCAAATGCTGGGCAGGAAACCCCACTCCCAACCCAGAAGGGGCAAATGCTGCGTCGGGCACTTACAGCTCAGACACAGCTATAAATTGGACACTGGTTACAGCCACTGGGGAGAGGGGCGGAGGGCAGAAAGTCCACGTTTCCCAATACAGCTTCTAAAATTCAATACAAGTCCTCTGGGTATAGAGCACACAGAAACTTTAATTATAAGAGAAGACTAGTGTGTGGAAGACGATGGGGAGCCTTGGTAGCTTCCACTGGCAAAGGTATAGACAAGATGGATGAGCTAGAGAGCACTTTTCTTACAAAATAACCATCAGCCACAGTGTCAGCATGCTTTAGGTAAACACACCCAGGCAGAAAGCCCAGCAGTGAGAAAGAACAGAGTAACTAGTTCAGATAGAAGGGAATTAAATTTGTGGCAAGTAAAAACTAAAGCCAGATTTCTTTGCGGTATTGAAATAACTTTGCTACTGCCTTGAACATCAGCCTTCAGAGTGGAGGGACTGGAGCGTGCTGAGGCGGGGGGAAACTGGGTAACAGATGTCTTACAGCTTCCTGTCCATCTTCTGCATGGTCAGATCTGCAAGGTGGTAGTCTTAGTCTGTTTCTAGAATCTGGAACTGCTGTTTAGGTAATCAAAATCTGGTTCCAACATAACTTACAGCTTGCAAAGGCACCATCTGTCTGTGCAGTTTTGCCATAAAACACCACCATGCCAGAAAAATTTAATTTTATACTGGTTTGGTACAGGCATAAGGGCTTCATGAACTTAGACTGAGAAGAAGTGAGGGATAAGAATTCCTTCCTTCCTGTTTATACTCCATGTGAACAAAAGGAAAAACTTTTATACTGTGAGGGTGACAGAGCACTGAACAGGCTGCCCAGAGAGGTTGTGGAGTCTCCTTCTCTGGAGACATTCAAAACCTGCCTGGATGTGTTCCTGTGTGACCTAGTCTAGGTGATCCTGCTCTGGCAGGGGGGTTGAACTGGATGATCTTCAGAGGTCCCTTCCAGCTCCTAACATTCTGTGATTCTGTGATTCTCTTATATCATTATCGGTTTGTTGAGTCTTGGACTGGAGACAGGCAAACAGTATTGCTCAGTTCACTTTCATTAGCAAATGAATGTGCTTCCACATTCCCGGACAGTGAATGGCAGGAGACACTGGCTCATAAGGAGTGAGTCTGCGATTTTACCATGACTGGCTGAAGGACTTGGAAATCAGAAGTGTTTTTCCACATGGGCCCTACTGAAATGTGAACCTGTTGTCCAGCCAACAGCTGGGGTTCACACCTTTCTTTCTGAACCTGTATTTCTCAGTCCCTCCAAGGGTGGCTATTATCTGCCTGCTTTAAGGCTGGAGGCCTTTGCTGAGCTGAGAAGATTTGCCTGAAAGCAAGTAATAATATCAGAGATAAGAAACAGGCAACCTGTGTTGCTGGTGGTGTACTCTGATTGCAAGAGTGATCTTGTTGCTGTGTGCTGAGCATCCCAGGCCAACGACTAAGGTACCAGGCTGCTACACACCATATTCAGGAACGGCACAAGGGGTCAGAGAGAACTCTTCTGCATGGTTCTTCTTCCTAACATAAAGTATGACTGGTTCCTATCTCCCACAACCACAAAAAGTCCTGCTAAGGAACCCAGCCTGTATTATTTTGGGGACTTCTAAAATTATCTTCCTCGGAATGAAACAATGGTTATTTCACCATTTTTTGTAGAAAAAGTGAGCATGCAAGATCCTTGATCTGGGACACCAGTTTTGAGGCTGTTTACCTGTGTCACAGAATCACACCAAAATGGCTACATGCACACAAATAATGAACTCAAACAAGCTTTTAATCCGCAACTGAAATTAAGCAGACAAAACTTCATTCACCAAAACAACATTCCACTGACATTCAACAAATACAGGTTCGATATGCTGGTTGGGAATATTACCAGACACAGCTGAGTTAAGAATTCTTAAGTTTTTGGCCAAACGATCCAAAATGTGCACTCACTCACTCACTCAACTAAAAAGGGAGGGCTCTCAATCTCGAGAAGTTACCTTAAGAGGCATCCCAAATTAACAGGAGAGTCCCCGACTGCAGACCCGCTGCTCCGAGGAGGACTGACTCCAATGAGTCCTCTGACGGGGCCCCATTTATACCCTGGTCCAATCTGATCTGTGGTCAATACATGGTCATTTCAGGCCCCTATTGGCTGAGGACCCCAACTTTCCCACCTTTGACCCCCACGGTGTGGAGCAGACATGAGCTGTGAGGGGGGAGGCAGTCCTGGTGCCACCAGGGTCAGAAACTTCAGCACTGTCTTTGTTGGGTCTTTCTCAGTAGGGTGGGTGCATCTGCCACAACCTGTTCTGGGGAAGGCATGCATTCAAGTCCCTCTTTTTTCTCAAATGAAGGGTTTTGAAGTCTTTGCCTCCTTCTACTGAGCCAGAGAAGAGCTGCTTGCTGTCTAGTGACTGCTGTGAATGGATCCACGGACAGACACTCAGCTTGCACCTCAGTGCTTGGATTTTAATCTTTACTCTGATTAATCCTTACACAAAGCAGAACAGCTCTAATGACAGATGAACATGAGAGTGTGTGAACCCCAGCACTTCTGGCAGCTGGGTCCTTTTTTGGGATCTGCCACACAGACGAGCAACTGGAATTTTCCTCCTCCATATGTTAAAGGAGTACTGTAGTACTATATAGTACTATATATTAGGCCTGTAACTAGTGGAGTGCC
>NW_010210274.1:0-670 GCF_000695765.1 Mesitornis unicolor
TCCTCAGGACAGCCTCCGGCAGAGTAGACATCTCTACTCTGAGATATACTCAGAGAGATACTCATCCTCCTGCAGAACAGTGTTCCTATACAGAAGTATGAAATACTGGGATGGAGGCAGATGTTGGTTAAAACTGTGTAAATCAGCCTCTACTATAAATCTTTGCATCTTAGATGAGTAGTTCTGGGTTTATACTAATACAAATGGAAAATACTCTGGTCAACATCAAGGATAAAGCTCTGGCCTGTAGTTGGGATAAAAAGCTGTAGATTTCCTCAAATTCAAAATCAAATGTTCATTTCCTAGGAGCCAGAATTAGGAGAGATATAATTCAATAAATACTACTTCTAGCTTAAATGAACATAGCCTGAAAAAAACCATTGGATAGTTGGGCTCTAGGGTAATTAATGACCTTGAGAAGATAGTCGGTTTCTGCTGATCACATAACCCATGGAGGTATGTTCTTAATAACATCAGTGAGCAAAGAACTCGCATAGGAAGACTTGAGAGAGAGTCTGAGGGTTAGGTCCCCAATCCCAGGGGAGAATCTGGGTAAAACACAAAACCAGTCCTAAGACCCTCTATTCCTAAACCCTGATCCTTCAAAGCCATCCTCCAGCCTGTCCTATCATCTTGCTTCCATGAACCTCTGTTGCAGAGTGGCTTATAT